>NW_010224893.1:0-1353 GCF_000690775.1 Eurypyga helias
ACTGACCAGCAAGGGCCCAGGGAAACAATAGCCATGCTTCTCCTTCACGCAACTGTATCTTCAGGCCACGTATCCACCCTCTCACCCAGCAGCAGTTAGGGGCAATCCACCCATACCTAAATTCCTGACAACTTTTTGGAAATCACTGATCGCTCACTACAAAAATCCTCATGTAATAACCAAGCAACAAGATATTTCTAGAGTAAATTCAAAATTATTTTCCTTTAGAAGAGCCTACCAACATGCAGGATATGTTCCTGTATCAAGCAGGACACTTCATCCTCCACCATCAGTGTGTTTGAGCATTTACATGTTGTTACAGCATGTGAGAGTTCAGGTGTTCTTTAAATTGTCCATATCTTAATATTACTAATTTCTTGCAGCTCATTAAATTATTTGCATGTCTAAAATTGTCAGTTACTTTAATGCTTTCAGATTTAGAGATATTAAAAATCAATATAAGCCCTCGATTTCCCTCGCTGTTCAGATTTGTTATCCTGTGTTATTTCTCAAACTGACTTCATAAGCAAGGTTTACGATACATTTATTAAATAAAACTATCTAGTCAAGTGCTGTTAGAGCAAGTGCTAGCTGCTGCATTGACTGCTGTAGAAGCATGACAAATTGATTTGTCTCCCACAAACACTCTTCCCTTCTCTCCAGTGAAAACAAATAGAGTTTATATTACATAGTCGGTTAAATCAGTTATTAAAATTACAGAATTCAGAATATGACATAAAATAGGATTAAAATCTTGAGCTTCGGAGATATAAGGCAAATTACGTTTTGAACGTTATTCAAAGCTAACAGTAAAATTCTCCCAAGTCACTATATTCATAATATAACCAAATTTGTGCAGATTAAACAAGAACATGTTATTATTTTGAAAGTCTGACTAGAACAAAATTCACAAAAAGAGTGCTTAATAACAGTAGGCAGCATTTGATCTACTAACTTAAAATCATATATTACAGACTCCCTTCAAAATAGGAAGTTCTGTTTTGGAAATCAAGACATACTAGTGCATTTAATAAAAATGGCTATTGAACACACAGAAGAGGTGTCTTTGAGTACAAAGTGCAAATACGGGGTGTGAAACTCTATGCAGCGATGTGTTTACATCTAGATATCCACTGGCAGTTTTCAGTGAAGACTTGCCCAAATTTACTATCTGATTTAGAACAGTACTCCATGTGTAACAATACTATGTACAGTGTGTCGGTATGTGCAACTGCCTGCGCTTTTAAAACACCACAACTCTCAACCCTGGTGATATATTCTGTGTCTTGTCCGAAACACCACATCTGCAAGGCGGGGAACCCTCTTAAAGGAACTTAATAGAAGAGCAAGGAA
>NW_010224894.1:0-7008 GCF_000690775.1 Eurypyga helias
AGTCCTTCTCCTCAGGGCTGCAATAGTAATAATAGTAATGGACTGTTCATCAATTCTACCTTAGGTGTATCCTTTATTCAATTTCAGTAAAGCAAAGGATTGTGTTTTTATCACTTGTAAAGAGCGCCAGTTAATGAGATGTTCATCCATATGGGATATTTAACAGCTCTCCTGCCTTCCAATGTTGTTCTTGCTTATCTCTATTTTTCGAAAGGGTGGTTTCAGCACAGAGTGAGTGAAGCACGTTAAATGGCAACGCTAATCCATGCAGTGATGATAAAAACATGCCTACAGTGGATTTTTTTAATTATTTCAGCCTTATGCCCAGGTCTGTATCAAAAGACTGTTGATGTTCCTTTTCAGGAAAAAGGAACCAGCCTCTTTGGTTTCAAGGCACCAATCCATACACCCGTGTTGTTTCTGTAGTGCTACTGGGGCACTACTTGGAAAAAGTGGATTTTGACAGTCTTGTTGAGAGTTCACGCGTGTAGCCTGATGGGCCCTACGTCTGAGGCAGTAACAAGTCAGTCACGCATAATAAATGACGACATCATACTCTACTTACTGGAAACCACCGATGCTGGCTAATTTGTTTTTGTTGCATAAGCTCAGAAGGAACTATAGGCATTAGGATTTAAATTAATGTAATTAAAGTCTGGTTTTAAAAAATAAAGTGAGGCAAGGGGGAGAAAGAAGGCTGTATTTAAGTTCTTAATTACTAAGCCATTGGAGGAAGGCGTGCTAAAATGCTTGTTTATTTTTGATTGTTCCCACAGTATTTGGAATGGTGCCAAAACCCCGAAATGCAAGAATTGTTTCAGTTAATCTTCGTAGCGTTTTACAGTGGGATGCACCTAAGTTCCACGAAGGGAACATAAATTACACTGTCCAATCTAAGAGGTAAGTGCAGGGGAGTTGTGCTTGCTTTAATTTACATTTTACAGCTCTGTGTGTTTGTGGTTTGTTTCCCCTTTTTATAGGAAGATCAGTAGATGTCCCTTTCTTTTAGCTTGTGAGCGGCTTGTCTTCTGAGCAAAATAGCAGGGCAGAGGCATTTCCTACACTTTTCACACCCACGGCAGCCATGTACATATTATTTTTGGAAACAGAAACACATTTTAATGTTGGCTGGTTTTAGCTCTGTTTGTGTTCTTTTTGTGTCACATTGCTGTCACCTGCGATTCAAGAACTTGGTCCTGTTGAGCATTAGGACCGTCCCTGATCTTTCACGCTAGCAGCCTGTTGTGCTGCCACCAAGGCGGCCGGCTTGCCTGCGCATGTAGCAGAAATGCCCGACGGACTGCGGGCAGGTGGCTTGTCCATGCAGGGCCTTCAACTCCGGACACATTTCCTGAGGTCTCCTTTTGTCGGTTTTGGTGGGTTGATTTAGCTTTGATTTGGTTTTGTCACAATGTCCTTCCGAGCTGGTATTTCCTGTTGGGAAAAGCAGTCTGTACCGAGGAAGGCAGCCGCTTCCCCGGCCCAGCTGTGGGCTCCCTGCTGGGTGAGGAAACCACGTGTCGGGCCACAGGTCTCGCGGTCCTGCTGAGGGTTGAATTCTTTGGCCAAGACAGGGTGGGATATGAAGCGGAGATGATGGCACCCACGGGCAGGTGCCTGCTGAGGAGAGATCCCCAAACCAAGCGTATGGGCCATCTTAGTTGAAAGATTTTTCTAGGTTCTGGTAGCAATTACCTGTTGGTTGCTATGTTGCTAGGTGGGCTTTTGGTGCAAAACAGAAAGAATATCCTATGTTAAATGGTTCCCAGTCAGCTGTCAGGCTCTGTTTTCTCTGGCTTTTCCTTATATGCATATCTTAGTTCTGAGCAAAGTCCGAGTTACACAGCAAAGCCGTGTGTAGCGATACTGTCTCATATTTGCAGACTTGTCTAATAACTAGTCTGTTGAGTCAAGGTTTGTAACCACTGTCAAGAAAAGGGCATCTATTTTCTGAATTGTAATTTTAATCTCTAACTTTGTCACAGATTTATAGATGCTTATAAAATGCTTAATGTGTGTGTACAAACTAGTAATGGTGTTTCTTATACGCTTGATCTAATTTTAGTGATTTGTGAGTCATAATTGATTGTATTAACAAGCAGATATGCCACTTTTCCAGTTAATTGAGAGGAAAGACATTCAGTCAGTTATAATTTACCCATCATATAAATTTCATTTCTTTTCCATACAGTGTCATCGTACCTGGAGACACATACAGAAACGTGAGCACAAACTTGAGACTCACAGAGTGTAATGTCTCTTCTCTGTCTGCGTATGGAGACTACATTTTACGGGTCAGAGCAGAATCAGAAAATGACCATTCAGACTGGGTGACCGTCAGGTTTAAGCCAATGGATGACAGTAAGCCTTTTTCTAATCTTCCACAGAAGTTATTGTCTGCTATTAATGCACCTTTACACTTTGGCTCTGTAAGAAAAGCTATAGCATGTGAATCTTTTTAAAATTCAGTTACGTTGAACTTACAAAATCTTAGTTGCAACGCTTTCATTTTTTGAAAGCAGAAGTTACTGTCAGAAAGCATAGTGGGTTCACTGTTACAGCTAGATGCTAGTATTGGTACTTGAGACCTCTTTTGAGGAGGTTTTAGTAACTGTATATTTTTCTCTTAAAATCAGGATTGTTTATATTTTTCAGCCAGGGAGAGTTTATATACAGACTTCCTGTGTATGAGGCTGAGTCAATTGGAAAGGCTGAGAGGGTTGGGCTTGTTCAGCCTGGAGAAGAGAAGGCTCCATGGAGACCTTATAGCACCTTCCAGTGCCTGAAGGGGCTACAAGAAAGCTGGGAGGGGGGACTTTTTACAAATAGCGACAGAACAAAGGGCAATGGGTTTAAACTGAAATGGGGAAGATTCAGAATGGATATCAGAAAGAAGTTCTTCATGGAGAGGGTGGTGAGACACTGGAACAGGTTGCCCAGAGAAGCTGTGGATGCCCCATCCCTGGAAGTGTTCAAGGCCAGGCTGGATGAGGCTTTGAGCAACCTGGTCTAGTGGAAGGTGTCCCTGCCCATGGCATGGGGGTTGGGACTAGATGGTCTTTAAGGGCCCTTCCAACCCAAACCATTCTGTGATTCTATATCTAACCAAGTTCAATTACTTTCTTCTTCATTGCTATATCAGGGAAAAAGCTTTCTTTTTTTTTCAATTAGAAAATAAAAGTTTCACAGAGAAAGTCTAATTTTCAGTCAAGAAATCTTCATTGCACAATATTGCCATTCCCTCAGCGAAGCTTTGCAGTCTCTGTTCTGGGAGATGATTTAGACACTGCCTTGCATTAGAGCGCACAGCAGAGATGTTATTCATGTTGCTGTCACCTGAGCTTGGGAATGAGGGAGTGGTTTTTACCAGCGAGCATCCTTTATTTTGTACATTCTTAAACCACTCATTAGCAGAAATGAAATTATTTTAGATTATGTAGTTAATGCTACACAAGGCTTTTTTCTCCTCCAGCTGTTAATACAAAACCATGCCAGAAGCGTCGGTTACACCTCACCTTTGAGAAAAACTTTTTAAAATCGTTTTCTTTCTTCTTCTGCCTTCGTTTGCTTGAGTTTCATCATTCTGTTCCTTGGATTTCAGAGTGTAATTTTACAGTTTACAACCTTTCTTTTCAAAAAGCTATCTCTCTCCAAAAGCATACTATTGATAAAATTTAACCTACGTAGAACAGAAGCACCAAAACATAGCATGGGAGAAAAAATACAACATCACAAGTATAAATTACAGCCAAAAGAAAGTGTAATACAAAAAGTATGGGTGTTTTTTTTTAGAGCAGAGAGCAAACTTGTAAATCATTAACAGAGTTGTAGTTTTCAGAAATATTTGAAAGAGCAGGCTTGGCTTTGGAAAAGCAGCTTATTCCTGGACTGAGAAAGTCTGGGTATAAAACTACCTGGAAAGAAAGACCTGGGAGAACTGAACAAATCTCTGAGGAGGACGTGAGGATTTTTAATGTTGTCACCACTGATCTGAGCTGGGCATCATGATAACAACACAGAAGGGAATATCAGATATTTTTATTTCTGCTAGTGCTTTTGTAAGAAACTTCACACACTATTGCAGGAATAGCCTAAGAAAACCAGAGTAACCAAGACCCTCCTCACATTATTTTTTGCAAGTTCAACAACATATTCATGAACATTACATGAATACATGGTCCAGCAAGCAGAGGTTTTAATTATTTTTTTTAATTAACGAAATTTGTATTTCTAGAGGAATGCAAAATTGTCTGTATGTTGAGCTCTTTCCTTCTTAGCCGCTTGATAGTGCAGCTGTAGCCAGGCAGAACTTTAGCAGAGGCAGCCATGGCAGAGTTGTTTGTTGAAACTTCAGACTTTAATGGAGAGCTTCTTGCAGACACAGTGTGGTTGATAACAAAGCTACTCATGAAGTAATTTAGATAGTGGCACAAAAACATAGTAAGGACAAGCCATTTTCAAAATACAAGAACGTAACATTCAGTCCAAGGAGCTCAATCTTTAAGACATGCAGAAAGAATTCAAATGTTTCCGTTTTTCAAGGTGATCACAATTAAAGAAACATTAAAACACTTGGCTCGAGGGTCTCCTCAGAAAAGACAGATGTTGCAACAGCTTGGTCCAGAAAGAGAAGTGAGTAATAACCTACAGAAATAGTCCTTCCTCTCCCTGTCATCACCACAGCTGACAAGAGAGAACTGAGTTAATTTAGCGTATGGAAAATGTAGTGTGCAATAGTATCTGCTGTTTAACCGCAAAAATAAATCCCTTTCAAGACCAGTTCTATAAGGAAAAGATGTATTTATGCCTGACCCATGAAAGGAAATTGCTTTCTTCTAATAGTTAAAATTATTTCAAATGTGAATTGTCATAGGCATTCGAGGAAATTCATGCCAGGCATGGGTACCACTAGGTTTGCTTTACTAACAACTCAGAGTTGGGCCACCACCTCAGTGCATGGCAAAAGGCCCAAGCTCTCCCACAGTTTATATACCATTCAGTCAATACCCATTGCATAAGGTCCGAAGTCTTTGTGTATTTCCACTCAGCCTTTCGGTCCCCAAAGTTCATCGTTTATCAAAGACCATTACAATCCCTGTCTCAGCTGCATTCTTCTTTTCTGGTTCCAATTCCTGTTGCAGTTTCAGGGTCTTCTTCAGGTCGCCCTCTCTGTAATCACTTCTCTGCCGTTTCTGGCTTGCACAATTCTGGGACAGACTTCAAGATGTACTATTAAGGGTTTAACTAAAGCAAACAGTTTCTACCCATTAGCTTCCTTTTGTCTAGCAAAGCACCTGTGCTTAATTAATTAATCACTCTTTGTTAAAACCGTCTCTACATGATTAGCTTGACTGGGTTTTAACCAGCCTTGGGTGGGTCTGTACAAGGAGCAGGTTGGGAACAAACATTCTAAGCCTGCTGAGCAGTATTTGTGCACTTTTTACAAGACCCCAAACCCCATATCTAAACCTACACTAGAGACTATGAGAAATTCCTTTACAATAGGCTGTGTAAAAATGTCAAATTGAAAACAATGTGAAACTGAATTCCATTATTTCTTCTCTTCCACTATTCTAATATATAGCAGTCATTGGGCCACCCGACGTAAAAGTGAAGTCAGAGTCCGGGTCCCTGCATGTGGATTTTGTAGGCCCTTTCGCTGAACATGACAATTGGCCTCTAAAACAGTATTACGGCTCGTGGAATTACAGAATACTGTACTGGAAGAAACGCAGCAATACAGAGGTAACTTCTGCTTCCTGCAGGTTGTGACTCCATGACTTTGATACATGCTTTTCTTGGTAAAATACTATAATGATGGATTTCTGAAGGTTAATGGTACTGAAATAAAAATACGTCTTTACTAATTACAGTATAATAAAGTCTAGTCATTACAACTGGCATTCGGAGCAAACAGCAGAGAGCTGTGTAGTTAAACGGTAGCATGGATATAATTTACTCTTCCCATAATTAGAAATAACTGCTACATTATGAGAGTTTATTCCCTCAGTTTAATGATGTGGTGCAGTCTTCCCCACCAAATCTCTCTATTTCACACGTACAGGCAAGACTAAACTTGGGAGCTGTAACATCAGCAGTATCTGTGATTGTGGCAATAAGCTGACTTAGATTCACATCTCCTGGCACTGATGTATTTGTGCTCTTGGTGGGACTCTGGGCTTTGACTGCCACCTTCCTCCAGCTTTTCACCTCTTCACTTTCTGTCAGTTGTAATTTGCTTTTCTTCCTCTGATGGACAGCCTCGTCCACAGACGGATGTGTTACTCGGCTCAAAAGACTTCTCCATACAGAATGCATGGAGAAAGACCACAAATAGTATATTAATTATTCAATAATTCAAGGCCAGGCTGGATGTGGCTCTGAGCAACCTGGTCTAGGGGAAGGTGTCCCTGCCCATGGCAGGGGGGTTGGAACTAGATGATCTGTAAGGTGCCTTCCAACCCATTCTTCCATTCTATGATTCTATGATTATAGGTTGCGAGTACAGGAGAAAAGAAAGCCCTTTACTGGAAGATATCAGCCACAGTATAATTAGCACTTTGTACATCAGTATCATTTGCATATAATAGGACTCCACTACATATAATTCTGATTTGTATTTGTTACCCTCAAAATTCTTTGATAGTTTCCCAAAAAACAGACTGGTTTTCAATTTCCAAACTACAAGAAATTAAGGTATTTGTATCGGGAATGGCGTGGTCAGTGGGACCAGGGGGACTGTCTCCCTGTACTGGGCACTGGTGAGGCTGCACCTCAAATCCTGTGTTCAGTTTTGGGCCCCTCACTGCAAGAAAAACACTGAGGTACTGGAGCGTGTCCAGAGAAAGGCAACAGAGCTGGGGAAGGGTCTGGAGAAGTCCATGAGGAGCGGGTGAGGGCGCTGGGGTTGTCCAGCCTGGAGAAGAGGAGGCTCAGGGGGGGCCTGATCGCTCTCTACAGCTACCTGAAAGGAAGGTGCAGAGAGGAGGGGGGTGGTCTCTTTTCCCC
>NW_010224894.1:7041-20385 GCF_000690775.1 Eurypyga helias
TGGGCCAGGGGAGATTTGGTTTGGATGTGAGGAAAAACCTCTCCACCAAAAGGGTTGTCAGGCATTGGAACAGGCTGCCCAGCGCGGTGGTAAAGTCACCTCCCCGAGGTGTTTAAAAGACTTGTGGATGAGACACTTAGGGCCATAGATTAGTGCTGGACTTGGCAGTTGGACTTAATGGTTGGACTTGATGATCTTAAAGGTCTTTTCCAACCTAAATGATTTCCAACCTATTCTATTTCTGCATATGGGATGCAAAAGTAGGCAGACTACCAGAGAGAGCAGGAACTTCAGGTAAAGTCTGTGTTTGTAACACTACAGAGCAGAAGTCTGGGAAATTTCCATAGGGATCAAATAAGGAAAAAGGCATAGATTATGTAACTACATAGGTTGCTTTTTGAGGTAGATGCTTGCTCAACATGTTGAAACCTAGCTATAGAGTCTTCCCACCCCGAGAAAGAATCCATTACTACGTAATGGAGCATGTTGTAGGGATTCCTGTACTCTTTGGGGACCATATAGTTACAGGGACATAACCAATCATGCCTCTTTGCATTAGCTGTCAGTCATCTGATAGGTTCCACAAGCCTTTTTCTTTCTCTGTCTTTTTATCTCTTTTTTTTTCCTACATCATCCATCCTACTTGCTCCATCTCAAGTTAAATTATGTTTGTCTGCCACAGCGCGCTTAGTTGATCTCATTTGGTTAGGCAATTGTTTCTCTGCAGGCAGATGATCTTCATCATGTCTCTGTAGGCCTCTTTAGCCTAAAACTTCATTAATGCTGCTAGAAGCAGCTGGAAAGTCGGTGGTGTGAGTGATCTCACACTCTGACCAGAGGTGAAATCAATGTGGTTATCAGCTATGTGACATAGGCAGGGCATTACACTCTGCCTTTAAAAGCCTTATTCACACTGCAGCTTAATACTTGCTAGGATTTGTCCTGCCAAAGGTGATTTTAATTACTTAGCTGTTCCATTCGCTGGACTAGTTCTTCTCAAATTTTTTGCGTTCTTCTCTTATTAGGTAACTCACATGGACACTAAACATAACTCTGAAATACTGTCTTGGTTGGAGCCATGGACAATATATTGTGTTCAAGTGCAAGCAGTTATCCCCGAGTGGAACAAAACAGGGAAGCTGAGCGGAGAGCTTTGTGAGCAGACAACTCACAACGGTAATACCTGGAACACGCGCTGTAGGGAACTAGGAAATGTGAAAAGCAGTTGAAAATTAAAATTGGCGTAACGTGGAAACCTTCCAAAAATGGGTGTGCCTGTTACTTCAGTATTGTTTGGTGGTTAATACACGTACAGGTCTAGAGCAGAGGAGTTGGAAACAAAGTGAAAGCTACAAGCAGTAATACCACTGATGGCAGCATGCTTTACTTCACTGCAGAGGCCTGAAAATCAGAGTTAAATGGAGTGAAGGCTCTTCACTAATCATGCTGTGTGCCTGAATTTCTTTTACCATCAGCTGTATTCACTATCCTGTGAAAGCCTTTGTTTCCTATACCTGTAACTGGTAAAGGGATTGGATTCTGTCTTGCAGTCTGCTTTGTCTGTGGTGATATTGCCAGTGTCTGTCCTGAGGCCAGGCTGTGATGCTTTTTCTCTGTGACACAGAGCAGTTATTAATCAATAATATAAACAATTTCTTCGTCCTGATGCTCTCCTTTTTATTTTGAAGGCAGTTAAGTACCAAAAGCACTTTCCAGCCGGGCCACCTTAGCTGCTGTCTGTGGAGTCCAACCACGTGGTCTGACTTTGTCGTCTTAGCAGGGAGCTTTATGTCTCATGTTAAAAGAAAAGATAGAGTCCTAGATACTCTTTTTCTCACAGGCATAACATGTATTTCAAGCAACTTAAGCCATCGGATAACTTGTGGAAAATCAGAGACACAGGTTGATGAGGAAGCCATGTGGAGGAAGCCTGGGGAGGCTACTGGGCTAATGTTTCTCATGTTTTTCCTCACGCAGCGTTTCCTCATGTTATTTTTCCTACATGTATATTATCTGCATACACTGCAGTTGAATTGCAAGTGGGTTTTGGTGGTGGCGTTGCCTGCTAGCTCATGGCTAGAACAGTGCTTAGCAAGCATAGGTCGGTTTAAAACATTTATGCACTGATGTATGGATACATCTTCATTCCCACTGCCTGTTGTGAGACTCCTGTGCATGACAGTTTTTTTTAAAGGCTCAGTACGTCAGAATTTTATGGACTCTTGCCCACTGCTGTCTTTGCTGCCATTTTACATGGAATTTTTATTCCCTATTTATTTATGCCAGTAGTATTATGTGTCAACTCCTACATTTCCAAAACCCCGAAGAGGGTAATAGCTTTTTACATAATATCACCTTGTGGATGGTTCTGTTGGGTATTTTCCTTTAATCATTTGCTTAGTATTGCATGTAGAATCACCAGTATGTGTAACTATAAATGTCTAAATATGGTGGCTTGTGAGCTTACTTCCTCAGCCTATTCAGACTGAAAATTTGAGAGCTAAGAGGTATTTTGCACCGGAAAGAAAGACTTATGTTTGCAGTTACAATTTTATATTTTTTTTTAAATTCCATAGTGAAAATGATAATTTGAAAATATAATCAGAAATTAATAATTATAGCTTTTTTTTTTTGTCTCTTGCAGGTGTAACTCCTGTGTGGATAATTGTGACTGTTCTTATAGGATCCATGTTGGTCGTTGTAATATCTGTTCCTGTTTGTTTCTTTTCCTTCTTGTATCTATATCGACTCACCAAACATGTTTTCTGCCCTTCATATATCTTCCCACAACACTTGAAAGAGGTTTGTGTTCTACCTATTGTAGTTAAAATCAGCCTTTTCAGCAGAATGCCTGCTTTTCAAAGGCTGTCTGTGCCAAAACCTTTAGAGCTTCTTTTATTTTGCCTTCTTTCATTTGCACCTGATTGTTAGTCATCTGTAAAGTGCAGACTGTTCTGAGGAGGGGGTTAGACTACAAGGAGCAATGCTGGTTATCTGTCCTTACATAATTGTTGCGCTGGCCAAACCATAAACACCATTGAGATAAGCGTAAATGGTGAAGTTGTGAACTTTGGGAAATGCTGACAAAGGAAGGTACTGTTTAGGGTGAGAAAGGTAGTGGAAGTTTATTCATTTAATATTTAATTTCTGGCATTTGTAAGGTCATAAATTTTGCATGAATGTTACCTCAACCTTTTTCATCGAGTTCTGTGGCCATGCTGTGTAGGCATAAGTAAGGAGCAGTGAAATTAGACTTCCTTTTGAAGTATGCTGATGTATATAAACTCTAAAATCCTGTCATTCTGAAAAATGGTCAAAAATATTTAAAAGCTGAACAAGTTAAAAACCTGACACAGACTTCTATTCCTAAAGCAACTGCCCAGTTTGTAGTATGAAGCTTTAAATGGCTGAGAAACAGGATGTTTTCTTTCATTTTAAAATGAGAGAATAACAGGTGTTAACCTTCAATTCCTCTTTTTAGATAGTGAACAACAGAGCTATCTGTCTCGCGCTATCTCATTTTAGACTTAAAACTGGACATTTGTTCTCCTGAAATAAAAGTTCTTTCACAGATGTAATAATGGGGTTTAACCTAAGACTGTAGTGGAGTCTGAAAATTCAAGATAAAATGAGAGCAATGAATGTTAGCCATCGCTCTTGGGGAATACCACTGACCTTGCTACCCATATGGCTACTTATCAGTGTCTCCAAGAAGCGAGGCTGTGCAGAATGTTACGTACGCTGAAGTTAGCAGCCTGTACCCTTCTAAGCCTCCTGCAGTTTCTCTTGGGTCTTGCACTGTGACTCATTTAAAGATCAGCAGACGAAGGCTTTGCAGCTGATTTAGCAGTTGTATTGTGCTTTAAGTTGAGCATGTGAGCAGCACACCGTAGTTTGCTGAACCTGGAGCTCAGCCGTTGGGAAGGTAGCATTGCTGTGGTCGATACAGGATGTGGCCCAACTCCATTTTGATCACAGGTTTCTCCCAGGAAAGGGAGAATTTTCCTTTTGTGTTAGTGGGTTATAGTGGTTAATCACAGTAGTCAAAGGTTGGTTGTGCTTACCTAAAATGAGATTTATCAAAGCCAGTGCTTTCATGAACATTTGAGATTGGAGGTTACTGATGGAACATTTCAAATCACCGTTTGCTAGAAAAAGGTATAATAATAATACTAGTATTTATTTTCATAATTACAGTGAGCATGACTCCTGTAGAGCAGCTTGTTTCTTACATAATGTGCACTAAAAGTAAAGGCATTAGACGGTTGTACTCCTCCAGCCACTGCCAGTAAAATGAACTGCCACTTCGGCTGCCAAAACGAGTGGCTGACATGGTGTTACTGTGCTGGGTAGGTGTGCTGGTCTTGTGTTGCCATCCAAACGACAGTCCTGACATCCTGCAAAGTCCACGTTGATTCTTGAGGCTGGTTCCGTCTTATCAAAAGAAGAGGGAGTGGGAGGAAGTTGTGATATTTCAGTACTAGAATTAAGTCATCTTTCTGACTGAACTGCATAGCCCTGCAAATCCCCCTCCCTCTCCTTCACCTGACTAAATGGTTATGGTTTATGTTGACATTTAAAGCATCGCTATTTGACGTCTGAGCAGACAGCTCTGAGATGGCAGGAACCATTCACTTCCCATGGAGCTATTTGACAAGTCTCAGTGTGAACTCCTTCACCTACAGTCGAGTCACCATTTTTACGTTTTGCTTGGAAATGTTTTATTTGTTTTATTTTTTTAAAGAAAGGTTATATTCCGAAGAAGTCACTAACACCTGGGGTAGCTTCTTGCAGTAAAGGCACTTCTGACTTCCTGCCAGGCCTTGCACAGGATGTTAAAAGTGAGCAGAGGGGTTATTACATTGTCACCACTCTGGGCCTTACAGGGATTGATAAAGCCAATTGATGTGTGGAAAACAATACAAAACATATTTTAAGCAAACTGGATGGTATGGCTGGTGCAGCCTAATTCTCATTTCCTCTTTCTTTCACAGTTTTTGAGCAAGCCTCCCAGCAGTTCTGAGTTTTTTTCTCCATTCCCACAAGAAGAGCATCTCTCTTGTGACAAGCTAACTGTCGTTGCAGATCATGAGACTGGGGGAGAGGCCAGCAAGACAACAGAGCACCTTCAGGGCTCTGAACAAGAAGGTTCTGATTCAAGAATAGTACTGGCTTCAGAAAAGGCCTAACTGTACTTCACTCGGACCAAAAGAGAAGCAAATGGGCTGTTGACTTTATCTTCTTCTTGCTGCATTCCTGAGAGTAAAAATTCATATACAAAGACATGTACACAGACTTTTGACAGAATCATATTATTTTTTTAAATACAAGAAACGACTATAAATGAGAGTTAAATGATGTGTAACTTCTGCTCACTGTTAAGTTGTAGCAATACCTAGAAGTGTATTATTCAATTAATTTAAAAAGCAAATATCATATATATAGTGCTGGTTAATTTAACTTTGATGAACTATTTATTGCAAAAGCTAATCAAAATGGCATGTTGTATGAAGTTTGCAAGAGAAAATCCTATTTTGTAAAGAAAGACCTGATGTGATTTATTTTTTTAAATGAGGAATTTTGTGTGTTTCTTAAGGGTATCCCTAGTGGCATAATCTTTCTAATGAGTATTTTTTTTACCTGATGCAAGTTATTTTGATAATATGAACTTGGTACGAATAACCCAAGCACAGATAGCCAGTGTGGCCTGCATTGCAAGGCGTTACGCATACTTCATCCCTAAGGATAACGGGAACATACCAGTGCACTGCCAGGTGGCCCTCTGTGTTCAGGTCCTGCTCACTCCCCTGAGCCACTGCCCTGCGGTTTCTGGGGCTAATTAAATTTTACCTACATAATCTAGAATCTGCTGAAGTCTGTGGAAAACTTCACAGCTAAATCGGGAGGGAAAAGGTGGGTTCAGTTTATTTATCCACTGATGCATATTCTTCATTCAAAAGAAGTAATTCCAGGTTGCTGGGACTCTTGTGCTACATAACACAGTCCCACCGGCACAGCCCTGTTCATGCATATGAAGGTTATGCCCACAACGATGTCGGGGCATAAAGTCTCACCTTTGCACTGTGTGCTCATTTTGTGATGCAAATTGTTTTCTTTGAGTTATTACATCAAAATGAGAGTGAAAAATTAAATTCTGTGGGCAACAGTAACTTGCCACGAGTGAAGCTGTGTGTAAATCCTAACTTGATGTGGGAATTGCAAAATTCTTGGCTGTGGTCTTGAAGTTTGTTTATTAATGCATAAATATTCACTTCTTGGGAACTGTTTGCAGGAAGAAAACATAGGGAGAACAGGCATTGACCCAGCTCTATGTAATCTGCACATGTTTTTTTCTGCACTTTTTAATTTTCATCATATTTTCGTTTCATGTGGAGTATGAAAAAATATTGGGAAGCTTTTTTTTTTTTTAAGGCATTTTGTTTCACTGGTGCTTTTCTTTACCTCTTACTGAAGCCACTCTGTGACCGCTGATCCTAATCGGCTCTGTGAGTGCTGATCCTATGTCTGGTACAGGTCTCCACTGTAAAAATTCAGCTCCCTTTGTCTTCCCTATCCCTCTTTCCAGAGCAGCAGCTTCTCCTGTACATATTTTTCTTCTTTTTTTTTGGGGGGGGGCTTTCAGAAAGGCAAAAAACACAGCGCAGCTCATACGACCAGTGCATGTGCTAGCTGGCTGGCCAGGTGATGTCAGAAGAGAAGAGGGTTGAGATTTCCCTGGTTTTTCCTCACTCTATCAATAGAGCTAATTCCGTCTATCCGGCAGCTGATTTTCATGGAAGACCAGGAAGTTGCTGTCTATAAAACATGGCTGAAATCAATCAGCTGGTTCAAAGGTTATGATGAGGGCATGGATAAGGCAGTCCCGTGTGCTGTGCCTCTTCATTACAGGTTCGTTGGTAAGCCAATGTGGGGGAGAGAAAAAAAAAATAACCTTGGGTATTCAGAGGCACAGTCTTTGCAGATCAAAGCAGGAAGGAGATGTGCAAGAACATCGTCTCCGAAAGTTTGAGAGGTTGGCTTCCCTTATTTAAAAAGAGGAAGCATTTCCCCGCTGTGTCTTCGCTAAGTACCGACTGTACTGTCACATGAGGGGAGAGGGAAAGATTCTGTTCTCAGAATACTGCTTCTCCTTTCAACACAGCCGAGCACGTGGGGAAGGAGTTGTCCTGATCACTTTGTTTGTTTAACTTTTCTTTGATACGGAACGGGCTGTCTTTAAAGAAACAGCTGGTTTAAGTTCACATGAGCCAATCTTTAACCTGCCGTCTACATCATCCTCAAAAAGCCTTTATATAGTGAATTCCAAAATTAAAAATATATTAAGATTCCAGCTGCATCATGACTAGCATGAAATAGGGAAGAATTCCTCAGCTCTGCATATCAATAGGTTGCCAAAGTTTCCAGAAAGTCCACAGACCTGTACCATCTGAGTAAAGGTTCAGCCATCCTCCAGTTCCCTGAGGACATCAAGCTGGCAGAGCTGTTAGGCAACACCAGCGCTAGTGTTATTCTAATGCAGATGATTTGGTAAATGAAGTTAGGAGATTATATGCCACGCAGAACAGAAATGAAGGCTCCAGTGCAGAATATATTTAATAAAGATCATCCTGAAAGGGCAGAGAGACTGCCTGTGAAACCCTGATTCAATTATCTGGTGCCAGAAGTCTTATTTCATGTAGAGCTGATCTAGTAGTCGGTGCATCCTCTAGCACTGACGCCAGCTCGCTTCTTTGGTCTCCCTTCATCACCTAAGCCTCCAGCATGTACGTTTGCACAGTGTAGCACAGCATCCTGTGCATCCCTGTCTATAAAAGAATTCAAGAGTAATGAGGTGACCTTGGGGAAGACTGTGATGAATGCTTCATTGCTGACTTCTCACCCCAGGTTAAATCGCTTAGCTGCGTTGTCCTTACGATTCCCTCAGCTCTTAACTGAGGGTTACGGTATGCAGACACCACAGTGATGGGGGAGACAGAAGCCCCCTGAGTACACAGAGGGATGTCTGAGCAATGGCAGAGCAAGCAGGAGAGAGGAAGGCCTGTCGCTAACAGGTACCATTCTGGGACATCTCAGCGAGGCTGTTCAACGCACCGAGAGGAAAGCAGGGGAAGCTGTACGTATAGTGACTGTTAGAAGGCAGATTTAGCTCGCTGAACCAGGCAAGGCTTGAATGACTCCTATTTTCTTTGCTAATTTTCACTCTTCTGACCCCAGAAGTGGGTGTATGACTAAAGAGACAGCGACAAGCTGTACTTCAGAGCTCCTACATGTGGTGCTCATCGGGACCAGACTTGTGGTAAACATGGAGTGTGTTGACTTCCAGGCATGATCCACAGTAGTTGAAGGAACCTGCCACAGACTAACGAGGTTCTTCCTTGAAATAAGGAACTCAGTGTAAAACTTCAGGCACATGACACGAAGCACAAACACAAGGCAGTGCAACAAGGACATAAGAATTCACAGCACAATGGAAAGGGAAAATCCGGCTCATTTTTCACTTCTGACTTCTCACCTCTGACATATTTGTTCACCTCATTTCATATTAAGCTCACTAAAAACCAGCTAAGCCATTAATGTCTACAGCTTTTACTCACACATTGTTAAGCAGCTATTCCTGGGGATTTCGGGTTTTTCCAGCGTTTTGTTATTTAATGGGCTAAGGCTCAGTAAATCAGTTACAGTTAGATAAAAGTGACAAGGGGTGATGTATTCAGAAACTCTAATTCTAGCCCCATAAGGCAAATCCCCTGGGCTCTCCCAGGACAGTAGCTCCTTCAGAAGGCAACTGCCTGGGATCATTCTCTAGAAGAGCATCTCCTTCCTTGATGACTACAGAAAAAAAATAGCCTACTTTTCCCCTTAGGTAAGGTTAGTCCATACAAATACGTCTCGGACATCTTGAATTCCTTCTTTTTGCTCTCCAGGAAAGTCAGGATTCTCGTTGTGACTGGCACTGAGGCCAGGCATGGCTAAGGTCAGATATCACAGTGCCACTTGAAAGGAATTAAAGCTGACTTTTACTTTTAAAGGCCAGCCTTTCCTAAGAGCTCCTAAAACCAGTCCAGATTTTTTTCTTCAGACTAACCTGCAGTTTGGTTTGCTTCCAAAGTGAGTCCTCACAGGAAAGCATTTGTTGGTGAGAGCCCTCCTCTTCATCCACAAACCCCACAGCCTCACTGGGATGTATAAAATGAGCCCACAGGCCTGGGGAGAAGGCACAACTGTGGCTGTACCCGAATGGGCTGCCTGGCCCCACAGGTACCCCAGGCAGTGCACAGCCCCTAGTGCCTCTTCAGAGAAGCAGGAATTTAGAGAATAGTTGATCTTGAGCTCAGTTTGGGGAGAGTAAGATGGAAATGAATCAATAAAATAGATTAACTTCTAACTGTGTTACGATTTAAACTGCAAAGTACAGCGTGCCAGGGGTTCTGGCAAAGTGATGAGTAAAACAGACCACCATGAAGACCTGGGAGTTATTGGAAATATCTTTTAGACAGCACAGGATGATTAAGGAATGGAGAAGTGGGGAAAACTGAGGGAGGGCAGTCTAGGCTTGTGGTGAAGAAAACCGATTCTAGAGGAAGGCAATAAGGTCAGAGAGTAAGAGAAGGAACAGGAGTTTAGCAGGTTGCAGTCAAGGGAGTGGAGTGAGCATGTCAGGGAGAAAGGGAACACTGCAGCCCATGGCCAACCAAGGGACTAGGGATGCGATACTATGAATCATCACCAGGCTTAGCTGACCGTCTGCATGCAATATACTGGAAATTGCCCATTTGCACTTCCTAATACAGAGTCCTTTTTTTTTCTTCCTTACAAATTGGATTTCCTTAAGCTAATTTTGCATGCTTTCAAGCAATTACTGTAAAAGACTGAAGGCGTAGAACGATAATGATATCAAAAAGACAAATGAGAAACCCTCAGGGAAATCTTGCAGAGGAAACCCTGGCTCCAGCAAAACTGATGGAGTCACTAATGCTCGGATTTCACCCTGGAAAAAACACCAGAGCAAAGAGTCTGTTTAATAACTTTCACCTCTTCCATTTTCCCATTGACTCTGACATCATGTCACTCAAATATTGTCTCTTATTTCTACTCCCTTCTCTCAGGTCCTGTTGTTTACATTACACTTTTAAAAATTAGACTGCAAGGTCCTCAGAGCAGGCACTTTTTTTCCCAATCTGTAGAAATAACACAGTTACAAGGACGATGTAAATCACAGCTGGAACTTTGCACATGGGTTTGATTTTCAGGCACTCTGACATAACAGTACGATGAGGCTCTGAAACTCACCCTAACCAAGCACAAGCTGCTGATCATTGTGAAATATTATCTACGAAGATGAAAGTTGTAGATACATTATAGTTAGGCATTTTGCAAACACGAGGAAGGTCTTCACAGGCTGTAGAAGGACAGGTTGACAGCAGGATTCCCTCATTTTTCCAGCCTGGTGGATACAAATTATGACACCCCTGTCCTGCAAAACTTAATGCACTGTTCTCACCAGACATCTGTGTTTTATTTTCCCAATTTTTCTCATATGCTGAAAATATTCAGCTGTCTCATGACTAACAACTTTTCTGATACACAGAATTATACCTGTCCCCAAACCAACTGTGTCCCTGTAGATCTTACGGGGGAGGATCAAAAGGACAAGAGATGAACCTGAGGGTCTTCCTAGAACTTCATGAGCATGAGAATAAAATACTGATGCAGGAAATATCATTTGAAATACACTCAATAATAAAGTTCTGTGGTGTATAGCACTATCACATTTATAGCTCAAGCTCTGAACCTGGTGTATTTGTCTGGGGGGGGTGGATATCAGGCAGCAGGGGAGGGGCTATGGGGATGGCTCCTGTGAGAAGCTGCTGGAAGTTTCCCCGGCTCCAAGTCAATGCCACCTCTGGCCATGGCCAAGACAGTGAGTGATGGTGGTAGCACCTCTAGGATAGTGTATTTAAGGGGGGTGGGGTGGGGGTAAAGCTGCAGAGGGGACAGGAGTGGGATGTGAGGGAGACAACCAGGCAGACACCCAGGTCAGTGAGGAAAGGCAGAGAGGAGGTTACCGGGGATGTAACAGCCCATCGTGTGATCGTTGCCACAAGAAAAGCCACAGAGCAGCTGGTCAGACTGAAGTGTAGACTAGAATGAGAAGGGATATTGAAATATTTTGGAAATTTTCAACTGCTGTTACGTAGCTTTCCCCAGTGTGAAATACCCCACTCCCAAGGAGATTAAAGTCTCAAAAGTAAATTGCCTGTAACAAGCAGGTTTCATATGAGCACAGCAGTTCATCCACTCTGTCCAAGAAATGTAGAAGTAGTGCCCAAATAGCTTTCCCACAGTTCTGGGAAAGAAGCAGGTAGGTTTCTTAATATATACCTCATTTGCAATGTTTTCAGCTTCCAAAACTATGCAGAAAAACTATCACTCACTTGCAGAATATCAATGAATGCACAAAAATTTGCTCTGATTCCATTCAGCGAACATCAATGAACTTTGTGCACAGGGCAGAAGTGTTAAGTTATAGTTTGGTTTTAGTATGGTTTTTCATAATATTTTACAACACACTGTCACAGACAAGAAAAAACAATCTAGGCAAAAGGAGACAAATGTGGGGCTTATAGTGGACCACACGCCATAAATGAGTCAATGGCTCACTGTTGTAAAAGAGGCAAATGCCACACTGAATATACAAACCTCACTCTATTCCACCAAACACATAAAACAATCCTTCCCGCTATTCAGCACAGGTTGGGCTGTGTGGAGAGCTATATGCACTGCTGGGAAAAGCCAGGAGGAGAAAAAAAAAAAAATGCTTTGCAAAGGAAGATGGCGTTATGTGGTCTGGTGAAAAGAAGTCTGATGGCTACAAAATGACAGTCCTCAAAAATGTGCAAGGCTTATGAAAACAGGAAATGAATAATCTATGCTGTATGGCCATGATAGACAGGAAAGTAGTTACAAGACTGCAACAAGGCAGACATGAGGAAGAGTTTTCTAATCATGAAACCAGAAGAAGTCTGGGAAATACTGCCTGAAAAGTGGCATATTGCAAAGGCAGACAAAAAAACAACAAAACAACAACTAGAGACTGTACAATGAAACACTGGACTGCCTACAGTCCTTCCTTCCTGAATCTACATTGCTACACTTTTCAAACAAGGTGAAATACTGTATTTGCTTCTTTTATCCTGTTCCAGAATTGACATGAGAAAAAACAAGCAAATTATTTCTCCTTTGTCCATCAGCCAACTGAAATAAATTCAGTGGAGCCTCCATGGCTTAGTTTCCACCATCACACATACTTTGTAGCATTGACATTGATGACTACAGGGGCACACATTGTCTTCCCTTCTCTTTGGCTGCCTGTCTACTGGAGATAGAGCTTCTTTTCTAACAGACTGTATCAGCACCAGCTTCTGTTTCTTTCTTCTACAGGCTCAACCTCATGCACCACTGATTTCAGTAACAGCTCACTCTTGACATGCAGAATAGCTTTCTTTCCTGGCGAGGCTTTTATGGCTGAGCATACATCACGATCAGCTCTGCCTTATAGATGTTCTAACTAAACTCATCATTATCACAGTACCTTACACCTTCCAAGAATACATTTTGCATTGTACTGGCCTGCAGCCAACTCCTAACTTTAAGGGGCATAGTTTTCCTCCCACTAAGACTGAAAAAAAACATACTAAGTCCATCTCTCAGCTTTGATCACTTCATGACTGTGCAAGACAAGAGCTGCCAGTCACATACCCTCAGCCACCAAAACCTTCTGTTGCCCAAAGCCTTCTTGTCATGTACCAAGCGCTGCCACCTGAGCCCATAGCCTTAGGCTCCCTACCCTGGTTTCAAGAGTGTGTGGGAAGGTAAGAGAGGCCATGTGAACCATCGGGATAGCAGCAACATGCTCCTACCTGCCCTTCTTCCAAGTGTTGCTCGGATCCCTGCAGCAGCAGGCTGCGGGCACGGAAGCCGCATGCTTCTTATAGGCGTGTTCCTGTACGTGCGTGTGCACACATCAGAAAACATGGTGTTTCCAGGAAGCAATGAACTTTGTGCGCGTATGTTGTACACAATCTGCACATGTACAGCAAATCCAGCATGCCTGGGAAAGGGTGGAGCAACCCTTGTGGGACAGGTCTGCTGCTTATACGTAGTAATGCCCATCTTATTTTGGGAAATAGCTGTCTAGTATTTTGGGAAAGAGCTGTCCCATCCTCCTGCTGAGATTTCAAAGGTATTTCAGCAGTACTAATATACTGAATTCTTTTTTTTGTGTGGAGATCAGTGAGGAGCAGCGTTCCTCAGGGATCAGTA
>NW_010224895.1:0-32152 GCF_000690775.1 Eurypyga helias
GGAGGGAGAGGGGCGGTGGCAGGTCCGAGCCCGGGTACGCGCCTCACGCCTGAGCCTGTTTCCTAGTTTTCCCTGTCCCCAAATTGCTTCTAGAGCAGTGAAAAGGAGATGCCTTCGCTCCAAACAACTGCTGAAACCGTTGCGAGAAACCCAGCTCGCACAGATTTGCTGTTCCTCCTGAGACACGGAAATTGCCTGGGCAGGTGTAAGGCGGCATAAAGCGTTTAGGTATTCTGTCAGGTGAATAAAAGACTGCACATCTATTTACAAGGCTGCAAAGGCAAAGACAGCAGCTGCTGTATTTATTTGGTTCTATACTCTGTAACCATTCAAAAAGCTCTCTTGCCAGCCAGCTTAACTGAGGACGAGCTCCAGCCAGCATTGGTGCTGGTAGAGCACTCTACTTCTGGTGGAGTCTAGCTCCGTTAAGCCAATCAGCAGGATCTACTTAGTATTTTGCTGTGTGCCTGATACCCCTCTCCTAGGTTTAGTTATACGCACACACACACACATACATATATATATATATAGTTATGAGGTTCATGGGAGTGTCTTCTCAATGCATAGTTAGGGGGCCTGATCCACTGAGCAGTGCTTCATCCCTAATTGTTTCTCCCAAGCACAGAAACTGTGAGACTGCTTACTCTGTGTCTGCGGCCCTGATGGTTGGACAATTCTCATCCCAAACATTACGGAAGCTACTATTCAGAACAGGAATACTCCCTTATTATCTGTCCCTTAGGTAAATTTGCATTAATATTTCAGGTAGTTTCAAGTATCAGCAACCTTTTCCCTCTTCTGTCCTCCTTTTCTTCCAAAGGAGACTCTGCACCTGAGCTCTTCCTTCATTAAAGGTAATACTCCTTGCTTTGGTTATAGCTCAATATTATGCTCTTATCAAGAGCACAGAATGTAAATGGAGTATCAAGGAGTAACTTCAGCGATTTACAGTTGGTTTTGAAATTCAAAACATGTCTTGAGAACCCCCTTAGTTCTTTACTAATTCAGGCTATCTCTTCACGAAGGACCTTGCTCTTAGTCCTGCAGCACTTCTGAGACTGTTAATGGAATGCTCCTAGCTTGTTACAAAATAGATTTCTTTGATGACTAAATAAAGAGCCAGGAGTTTCAATCCTCCTCCCCCTGTTTATTTCATTTCCCAAGTCAGTTTAATTGTAGAATTTATTTTTTGGTCTATCAGCAGACATAAATGCATACCGTGAATTTTAGTAATTAGAGCACTTGTATAATATACATCTAACAGCTTGCAGTTCTTCCCTTTCCTTCTCTGCAAATAGCCAACAGTGGCATTTCACTCATCTCAGGGGTGTTGCTATTGTGCTCTACTCTACACACTCTAAGCTGCTCCTAATGTCTTGGAGTTTGTAGTGAGATGTAACAAATCTTTACAATCTGTCCAGCTCTGGATCCCATAAGTAAAGCAAGGTTGTTCCTTACTTTTGCTTCCAGACTCCTGGAGGAAGTCAAGATGTGCAAGTTCCTAGAAGCTGTTAAGCCAGTGAAGGCTGCCTTCCCATGCAAGGGAGAAAAGGTGTTATTTCCTGTTACTAATGTCTTGGAGTTTGTAGTGAGATGTAACAAATCTTTACAATCTGTCCAGCTCTGGATCCCATAAGTAAAGCAAGGTTGTTCCTTACTTTTGCTTCCAGACTCCTGGAGGAAGTCAAGATGTGCAAGTTCCTAGAAGCTGTTAAGCCAGTGAAGGCTGCCTTCCCATGCAAGGGAGAAAAGGTGTTATTTCCTGTTAGAGGTGATTTTGTGTTCAGGCACAGCTGAAATGCTTAATGGAAATGTATTTCCAATAAGCAACAGCAGTTTTTATTGCTCATAAAAGAGTGGAATTTAAGGGCCCCATAAACACCACCTTGATCCAAAAGCTGATGAAAATACTAATATCAAGGGCAGAAAGAGTGAAGTAGCAAATGGGCTGTTCAATACAAAATGTGCTGTTGGGTAAACACCTCCACATACTTTTCCTCGTGTGCACTTAAACTTCCATCCCATAAACCATGACAAGACGTCAGTCATTGAATCACAGAACCACATAGGTTGAATGGAACTTCCAGAGGTCTTCTCATCCAACCTCATGGTCGAATCATGTCTAGATGCAGGAGGTTGCCCCAAGCTATGTCTCCAGGAGAACTGAGGATCTCTAAAGTAAGGGATTCTGCCCTCAGTAGGCAGCCCATCCCAGGAGTTGACAACTCTCACAGTAAGACAAAATTTCCTTGTATCAAGTAAAGAATTTCCCATGTTTCAGCTTGTACCAAATACCTCTTGTCCTAGCCCTGTGGAACTTGCGGTAGGTGTGGTCAGTAGTTAGATTTCCCTTTAGGCTTGGCTTCCTTTAAGAGTGAACAAGCTCGGTTCCCTCGTTCCCACTTTGATTGCTATCTGGTCCAGCCCCGATCATGTTGGTGTCCCTTTGTTGGACTCACTCTAGTCTGCAAATGTCTTTGTAGCACTGGGAATCCCAAATTGGACTCACTATGCCAGATATGGTCTCATAACTGGTGAATAGAGGGGAATAGTATCTTCTGAACTTGCTGGCTACACTCTTGCTATGTCTTGATACAGACTCTAAGTTAGACTTTGTAAGTTGACTTGCACTAAATAAATGAGCTATGTGAACTTTAAATCCTAGCTTCCTATTTAAGGCAAGCCTATAAATAAGCTTTTGCTGTGAATACGTGTATGTACCAAGGTGAAATACAGATAGTCTATCCTAACAGCTTGAAAAAATATGTCTGATGGACATATGTTGTTTCTGCTGTAAATCATACTTACGGAGGTATGGCAGTGTGTATGAAATTTGATATACATAGCTTACCTCCGGCAGTATATGTTTAACTCTCTTTACTGTTGGAAAATTGTCTTGTCAAATTCCACCCAACGTAGGGTTTTTCAACAGGAATAATAAGCATTTCTGCCAGCTCCTCAGAAGTTTACCAGTTCTCAGGAGCAAAAGAAAGGTCTGTGCACAGTTCCCAGATGTGAAGCAGTAATGACTTCTGCGCAACCCCCTTTCCCGCAGTCATAGAGCTAGGAAAGGATTGCCAGTCTTTGTCCACAAATTGTCCAACATCAGATTTGCCAGAGTGGCAAATAAGGCTTGATGAATATCAGCAAGGCAGAAGAAGCAGCAGGTGTCCCATCCCCTGTCCCCAGACAACGGTCTTAATTCATTTACTCTAAGGAATGAATTTAAAAGAAAACACTGCCCCTTGAGCACTGACCTTTAAAAGTTGTGTGTGCTACATGCCACTCACTTGAGCCAAACTCAGAGAGTCCTTAATCATGCAGATTTTCCTGGAGTAAGTCAGGTTTTAGGGAATGGAACATTCTATGTAACACGGACAGTCCTTTAAAAATAAAATGGAAAAAACCCCAATAATACCTGAAAACATGATCTTGAGAATATCTGTCATGAGTTTTTTATATGGTGCCGTTACTGAGATCATGTAGTATAAAATTATACAGGACAAAGATTTTTCTTTCTTAAAAGGCCAGAAAAGAAGTCTTTAAGTAGCTAAAGAATTAAGTTTCTAATTACCCAGATCCATGAAGATTTTGGAATACATTTATAAACTCATTTGTTCTCATTCCCTTTTTGTTTAGATTCAGTCTCACAGGTTCAGTTCTACCTATCTCTCTTTTCCAAATGCAGTAATAAGAAATAGCTGTGTACATAAACGAGTGTAATCAATCTGCCTTAGATGACTAAGGGGATAAATACACACCAGCAGGGAATGTAGGGAATTGGTAGATAGTGTGGATGCCTCATCCCTGGAAACATTGAAGGCTTGAAGGGGCTCTGAACAACCTGATCTAGTTGAAGATACCCCTGCCCTGGCAGGGGTGTTGGACTAGAATGACTTTAAAGGTCCCTTCCAACCCAAACTATGCTATGATTCTATGTTTGGTTTTCTTTAAGGTCTACTGTTTCATTCAGTATCCCAAACTGACAATGCTAGTGCAATGAGTACGTTCTTGGTATTTCTTTATATTCTCAGTAGATATTTTACTATCTCATTCATTCCCTTTACCAACATGCTATCCTTTTCCTGCAGAGAACACAGAAATTGTAATTTCTTCACAGGGTTTTCTATGTTCTTTTCATTAGTAGACCTCAACCAGAGCTTCCCAACCTTTATTAAGATCTACTTTATGTCATCTGGAATTCAAAGAGGCTGACAAAAGATTTAATGGGATTTAAAAATAAAATGAATAAAGCACCTTACCACCTTGTATTTATTGTTCCTCACATTTTAGACATTTTTTTCTTCAAACTCATAAAATCCTATTTCTCCTTAATTGCATTTCTTTTTAAACAGAGAATTCTGTAAACTGAAAAACATAATGTGGAAGGTGACAATTCATTAACGTATTGAAAGTTTGGTATACAACCAGTTGTTGACATTTCTAAAGAGTTTTTACGTGTTCCGGAGGCAGGCATACTCTGTTTATTTTTAGAGCATTAATCATAGAAAATAGATTTTCACATATAGCTTAGAGCTTGAATATTGTACACTCTTCAGCCCTCAGTTTCTGGTAGCTGGGAAAGCAATGTATCTCTAAATGGTTTCCAAAAGTGAGTCAGCTATATCTACTTGTTGTATGCTTGCTTATACGTCGGTTATTTCCAGTTCTGGAAATACTTGGCTGTTACAAGCAGCAATGCCACTCACCCTTTGCTTTGTATAAAAACTATTCTTGTGACAGTTTTGGAAAGTTACGTGTGTTCATAAAACTTAATTAGATGGTCTTCAAGCTCAGTTTTCAACTTGCTGATGAAATCTGTGGAAGTGTTGAATCAGTTGTCTTTTGGATAGATGAAATGCTTTGGCTTCCGTGTGTCCCCCCTTCTCCAAGTTACATTTCTTAGACCGTAGAAAACTGATCATAAAGCTTACATACATTCTTTTTTCCTTGTAGAGAGTGCATAGAGCATGCAGCTGACTATGCATTACTCAGAAATATATTTTACTGAGCTTATTTTTAAAAAGAATACCTGTATGATTTTTTGTTTTGTTTTGTTACAATTTAATGCTCTTTTCATGAGAAATGAAATTTTTCAGGTTGCTCTTAAGCTCCAGGAAGTTTGTCATCTTTTGATCCTTGCACAGCCAGCCTACATTAAGATGCAGATGATTGTTGGTATGGTTGGCATCTAGATCCTGAAGAGATGCTTGAAAGAATCAATATGGATAGGGTAACCTATGGCAAATTAAATTAGTTTGTTGAATAATGGCATCCATGAATGAAGACAACCCTTCTGATAGTGCTGTCTGATATGTAATGCCATGTAAAACACATCATCTTCATTGTGAGCATAAATATAAGATGCAATTAAAACCAGTTTCCAGCCATTTATGAAACTGCGTCATCTGACATAAGTGTTTTTTTCATTTGCAGTTCATGGGAGGGTGACACAATCGCAGAGAGCCAAGTGAGATCTTTCCCACATGTTGAAAGTAGATTAATTTTCATAAGTTTTCAGCACATTATTTCAGTTCTATTTTTGCCATTTACACAAATTTGCCAGCTGTGCTAAACCACTCACTGGCTTCATCCTGGGTCATTCTGTACCTCTATGTGGCATTTTGTGGAATAATGCCATTTGGTAACAAAATATGGCATTATATTAATGGATTTCATTTGTACTTATTTTTTGTCCATGAGAAATTACTTTCATTGCTGAAGAAGTGAAAAAGTAACACTTTCCATACCTATTAGCACTTCAAGTAATTTTAAAAATTAAATACTTACTGTTTCTTTTGCGCACTCTGTCACAGTTTTAGAACTTCTGAAGGACATCATTTCTAGGCTAAATGCAGCAAACCTGTACAGCCCTCATATACTAACACTCAGAAATGTTGAAAAGTTTCAACTGCCTTGTCTTCTTCCTTGCCAATACACTGACAGGATACTTGCCATTACAGGTGCCACATCTACTAGCATAATGAAACTTTGCTGCCTCATTTTTGACTGACGGCACTGTTTGTGAACAAGTTAGGCTTGTCAGCCTAGCTTCACAAGTTCAAAAAAGTGCTCTGATACTTTTATAAAGAGTCTGCCTCCCACTTGGTATTGAACAGGCAGTTTTCTAAATGAACACTTCGTTTTCCTTTGTTAATCACCCGTAATTCACACCCACATTTTGCAGAGATTGATGGCATTTTAATTGCTAGGGATATTTTAGGATGGAGGAGAGAGGATGAGAAGAGGCTTGGGGAAAAAGTGGGTAGGGGTTTGGCATGTTTGGAAGGCTAACTGTTCTCTGATTGCACACAGCTACGAGATCAGCAGCCAGAGCACCATCTGTGCACACAGCTTATCCATACCGCCCAGCTTCGGCACAAAGGAATGTGTCAGCTCCTGTTTTTCCAGATCAGCTGAAAGCCTCCTTCGTGCTAGGAGCTCCAGGGAAATTCTGCAACCATTCCCTGAAGATCTAATCCCTTTGCTGAGCGCATCTGGCTGGCACAGCCTTCCTTCGGCAAGAAGCTCTTCCTGCAGCACTGCTTTTGCAGGCTGGAGCTGGGAAGGTTAAGCTGCTCTTCAGTGTCACCTTCCTGCCCTGCGAGCTGCATAATGACCATCTCAGCATCCTGGGGAATGGTAAGAGATGTATGATCCCCTTTAAAAATGTAAAAGCATCTCAAGAGGCTCTGTGTGGCTGTCTATGGAGGAGGTGTTTGCATCTGAGCTAGTTGTCTTAGACTTCCTTTGTAGTCAGGAGAGAGCTACTTTAATCATCAGGGTTTAAAACTTGCTTTATCCCCTCCTAAAACAGATACTTAACATTTGCTCAGGTGAATTGCACCCTAAACACCACCAACTCTTTACAAGACCTTCTCTGACTATGGTGGGAACCTCAGCAGCTAGTTCTTTGTACACTGTGGGTACCTAAACTTCAGTGAAAGAAATTCCACCTGTCACTCCTGGCATCATGGTGACCTGTGAGTAAATTTTCTCACCCTAAGTATCTGGACTGGAATTCAGTATATGATTAGCTGTTCCCCAGCCCCACAGAGATGTTTAAACACCTAGTGTCCATTGATTTCAGGTACATAAATTATACAGAATTAGGGCCTTAATGCTTTGCAAATTGTATCAAATTTGTCCCTACAGAATCTCTGTGTGATATTCTCCTTGTTGTGCAAAAAGACTGGGGGTACTTGTCTGCATGGGGAAACTGGCCAACATAGCTCTCCCAGAAAAGTTCCTCATACAGAATCCCTTTCTCCTAAATACAATTTACTGTGTTCCAGAACAAAATATCTATACAAGACCAAAATTGTCAAACATGAGAGAGTTTCAAGAAAAGCAGAATTCTCTACAGATTCTGCAGTAGAGGTTTGTCAAGTGACTAGAGACCACTAAATCTAGTTTGTGGCTCTCACTGATTCACTGTCCCCCTTTATTCCAAGACATTCCCATGATTCTCGTTTTCCTCCATTATCGATTCCTGCTAGTCAGGACACTCCCATCCATTTCTACCTTCTTTCATTCCTATGACCTTCTTCCCAACAACATCTTACACACAAGCTTCTGTACATACCTCTCTCTGCTATTGATCTCCCCTCCTAGGGATATCAGATGAACTCTTCTGCCCTCTAATAGCATATTTTGTTTACCATCAGAAAAGAAGAAAATGGTGTTAATGTCTGTGTATGAGAAAAAGGGACATTTCCTTTATCTTTACCTTTGTTCACTAAAAAATTTGAGAGTCACATTTGGCACATTGTTTCTTTGCCACCTCATTTCTCTCCTCTCCTTAGCAAAGATGAATTGCCATGTAGTTTTGCCTGTTTTTAACATTATGGTCCTGTTCTTTATAGTGCAAATATATCTGGCCTACTTAGTGGATAAGTAGTGAGTATCATTAACAGGAATTAAGATAAATTATTGGGTAACTTTTGTTATATTTTCTACCGCCTTATGACATTTTAAAGAATTTTTACCTATGAAAAAGTTAATCGTTTAACTCATTTGCCTTGTCAGAGACAAAAGGCAGAGGCATTGAACAAAATAACTTATTTTTTTCTCCAAACAGGCCAGAACATTTTATCTTATACTCTGTAGCTAAATATCAGCATGACTGTTACACCCAAAACTACTAACAGGCTTCTGAAGGAAACTGGCTTTCCCTTAAACCTAGCAGGAATTGGGTATTTGTCTTCTCAGCCACCACTGAAAATTCTAACCTCACAGTTTTAAATTATTTGTACTCTGGTAGAGGTTTGAACTTGATAGTTTCTCAGGAAAGTATTATTTCTGACCATTCAGCAACTGAGCAGAGCAGACATTCCCATGTCAAAAAAAAACAGCCAGTTCTGTATATCAAGCGTTGCTTTTCCCCAGAACAGATTTACTTCAATAGCTTACCTCATTCCCTAAGATCTTACCAATACAAGTCAAACTATGAAGTGTACAGAACATAGCACAAAAAAAAAAAAAAAAATTTATTGCTAGTATAAAAATGAGCATGAATCTGCCTGACCTCTGCATAAGTTCAAGAATAAGTGAGTGTTGCTCTTGGGAACTTCTGTGCTGTATTTTCAGGCCAACTTGTGATCGTATACTCTAAAATTACAGAAAAATCAGCAGTTTAATAAAACTTGTCACTTCCTTGCAAACCATTTACTTGCTCTTTTGGAGTCATCAGAGTACCTTCTGCCTGGAAGCTTAATATCTACAGCTGCTCCTTGAAATGTCAAGAGCTGCTAAGCAAACCGTAGCTCCTAAGAAGGGCATGGGAGTGAAAGTTTTTATCCTGTATTTCCACTGAAAGCAAAGGTAAAATTGATACCAGGTTTGAACCGGGCAGAACAGGTCGTCTAGACAGTGAATCTGGTTGGTCTAAGCTGCCTCCAAGAGCTACCAACCTGGAACCTGTTCTTTGTAGAAATCCTGAAATCACCTATCTTAAACATGCCCTTATATGTCTCATCTTTACTGCAGTGAATGTGTTATTTTTTGAAAGAACCCTGAGTATCCAGTATTATTTTGCAGAGCTACTTTGCAATACAAAGCAGAAAATCAATGAGCGTGAAGACAAAAGTGCTTCACCACGCTCAAACTTCTGGTGCTGTACAAATAATTCTTCCAGTCCTACATTTCTGAACTATTAATTTGTCTAGATCTAATCCACATTTTTTCTCCCAAAGTTTATACTATATACATATATTTTGCTTTAGAGAATATTAGGATGGTGGTGTAAGAAAGGCCAATTTAAAACCAGACTGGGATTGTGCTGCCCACATTTTTTTAAGGAATGAGAACTTGTCTTCAGTGTCAAGCAGTACTTCACTACAAGCCCCCCAGCTTAAAAAAGGTGCTCAGTCTGGGGGAAAAGTCAACATCCAGACTCGCCTTCATGGCTGATGACAGCCTGCAGCTACCTTACTGTCTCCTTTCCATGGATGGCTTCCTCTCCCACAGAAAAACCAGTTCAAAAGAGACTGGTGAAACTAAATGTACAAGGATCCATTACCTGGGACTGCAGAAACAGCTCCAGGGAGGACAGTCCAGAAGCTCTGCGGAGCAAACCTTTAAGTCTTCTGCTTTTCAAATATTTGGGGTGAAGGGAATGGAGGCAACACAGTTATCCACTCTAAACTTACCTGCTGTTTTGGAAACTATGACACTGGTCTTGTGGCTGTTGATCAAAATTGGAGCTCCTCCTAGCTAGCCCGAAGCCCATAGTGGAGGAGGTTTCCACACTGAGAAAGCTTCTGCAGATACTGGGCTTTTTTTTGGTCTATCCAAAGAAGATCTGTTTTGATTTGTTGCAGATTCTGTAGCATCCCTTCCCTCAGGCTGTTTTGGTCTGAGGTTTTCCACTTTAGATAGACATGCAAAGGATCAAGTGAGTGTAGAAATGAACCACCTCTCTTCTGGCAGCCAAGACATCGATTAGCACGGAACTTACTACCATTTCTATGTATACGTGGTGGCCTTCACTGGACTAAGTAAATCCTGTAGAGGGAACTCCTGCATCACTAGCTTTCTGAAGTTGTACACATTATCTATATATCAAAGGTACATTTTGTTCAGGTTTACAACAACCCCTTGACAAGATGCCTGGCAGAACACTACTGAAGAAAATGAATTGTCATGTGTTTGTGAAGAAAATGCAGCCCATGAAAGGACTCATGTCAGAGAAGTTCATTGAGAACTGTCTCCCATGGGAAGGACCCTAGGCTGGAGCAGGGGCAGAGTATGAAAAGTAATCCCCCTGAATAAAAAAGAGCAGCAGACATAACTTGTGAGGAACTGATCACAACCCTCATTCCGTGTCTGCACCACTTGGGATGAGGAGGTAGAGAAATCAGGAGTGAAGCTGAGCTTGGGAAGATAGGAGGGCTGGGGGGAAGATGTCTTTAATATCTGGTTATCCTACTCTGATTAGATTAGTAACAAATTAAATTGATTTATTTCCCCCAAGTCAAGTCTGTTTTGCCTGAGACCATAACAGGTGAGTGATCCCTCCCTGTCCTTGTCTCAACCCACAAGACTTTCCTTGTATTTTCTTCTCCCCATTTTCTCCTCCCCGTCTTGCTGGGGAGAGGAGTGTGCAGCGTGGCTGTGTGGTGCTTAGTTGCCGGTTGGGTGTAAACCATGACATCTGCTCAAAATCTAACAGCAGCCAAAAATGCCAACAAAATTTTGGCCGTTCTCAGAAAGGATGGTAAGAACAAATAGAAAATATAAAACCTTGGTGCATTCACATCCTGAACACTGTGTGCAATCCTATTTCCATGTTTTAAGAAGGACACAGGGAAATTAGAGAAAATGCAGAGAAAAGCAACTAAGATGATTAAAGGAATGGAGCAGTTGCTGTTACAGGGAATCAGAAAAGGCTGGGACTTTTCATGATCTTATCCCACCTCCAGGCTGAGTGGGATATGGTCAAGGTTTATAAAATCATGAAGGCAGTGAGTAAAGCAAATACAGAATTGTTATTTGCCAAGTCCTGCAGTGTCCTATAGGTACTCACTGAAACTAGTTGGAGAGCAGTTTAAAACCTAAAAATAAAGTCCTTTTTTTAAGGTACCACTACTGCCTTTACCTTCTGGAATCTGCTGTTACAGGGGGCAGTGGAGACCCATAGTATAAGCAAGTTAAAATGGGTGAAAGCAGACAAATTCCATGACAGCAGGTCCATAAAGGGATACTGGAAGGAAGAGGCAGGAATGGCATCCTCAGTGCGGTGGAGGGTGCTGGAGGAATAGAATCATAGAAGCATAGAATCACTAGGTTGGAAAAGACCTTAGAGATCATCCAGTCCAACCGTATCTGTCCACCACTAAACCATATCTCTCAGCACCTCATCCACCCGTCTCTTAAACACATCCAGGGACGGTGACTCCACCACCTCCCTGGGCAGCCTGTTCCAGTGTGTGATAACCCTCTCGGTGAAGAACTTCTTCCTTACATCCAATCTAAACCTCCCCTGGCGCAGCTTGAGACCATTCCCCCTCGTCCGATCATCTGTCATTAGGGAGAAGAGACCAACACCCACTTCTCCACAACCTCCTTTCAGGTAGTTGTAGGCAGTGATCAGGTCTCCTCTCAGCCTCCTCTTCTCCAGGCTAAACAAGCCCAGTTCCCTCAGTCGCTCCTCATAAGACATATTCTCCAGACCCTTCACCAGTTTTGTGGCCCTTCTCTGGACACTCTCCAAGACCTCAATGTCTTTCTTGTAGTGAGGGGCCCAAAACTGAACACAGTACTCGAGGTGCGGCCTCACCAGTGCCGAGTACAGGGGGAGAATCACATCCCTGGACCTGCTGGCCACGCTGTTTTTGATACAAGCCAAGATGCCATTGGCCTTCTTGGCCAATGAGGCCATATGAGGGAATATGAGGGGGGAATATCAGGAATATGAGGGGGGTGGACTGCAGACAGGCAGGATCAGGAGTTGTCCCTGAACAGCATTTCATACTGCCACTGTTGGAGATGGAATGGGCGATTAGCTTGACCCAGAAGGCCATTTTCTGTGTTGTCATGAAAATAAGACCCTGTGCTCCTTTGCTAGAGCTTAAAGCTGCCACTTCAGAGTTATTTCCACCCATTTAATTTTGATTGCATCTCAGTAGGCAGTAAATGGTGCAGGATATTTCTCAACTGAAAGAACTGTGTGTTAATTATCAATGGCAGGAATTTTGGGTTTTTTTCTTTTTTTTACATGTCGTTTTTTTCAGTGGAGTTAGGGAAAATATGGGTCTCTGCAAATATGAAAGGAGGTGAACAAACAGCATTAAATAGATAGGGATCTTTTGTATAAATCTATAAAGCTTAAAATTGATGTAAATCCAATCTAATAAGAAGTATGTTGAGCAAAGAGATTGAGTTATAAGATAGGCAGGCACAAAACAAATTTTATTTTTAATGAACGTATTTTTAGAGTTTGTTCTGCTACAGTCATTAAAGTTTCTGGATCAGAGTCCAATTCATACAGCTGAATGTTGTCCCCAGGTGCTGGCTGCGAGGTGGCGAGGAGCCAAACAGGGAGTGGGCAGGGTCTGTGGCATACCACATCCCCTCCTCATGGAGCATCTTGCAGCTGCTCCCCTTTGCAAGGGCACAGTTTGGAATCATCCCTTTTGGCAGAGAATCCCTCTCACTTTGAGGATTTCATAAGAATCGAATCCTGCAGCTTCTCCTAAATCAATCTTTTTTGTTTTCTTTTGCTGGCCGTCTTGTTCTACATACCTTGCACAGCAAACTGCCTCTTCTTTTTTCACTATTTCTTATCATTCCTTCTCCCCAGCTCAGAGAAAATGCTGAAAATGCTGAAGGGCTCCCACCACCCCTCATCAAAAGGTGGTTTTATGTTGCAGAAAATACAGACAAAATAGTTATTTTATACATTGCTCACTGTTCCAATGCATGCTTATGGTTACTTGTTTATATTCATCAGGTGTCACAACATTTTAGGACAATTACCAGGTCTCAGTTTTGACATCCATTTGCTGTGTCACAATGCAGATAGAAGAATGCCAAATCACAGTCTGTGGAAATGTGCTGTATTTGAGCAAAAGATTGAAATGGGATGTCAATATTTTTTTTTTTTTTTTCCCCCCCTGGAGAGTAGGAGAGCAAATAGCTAATCAAGGAGGGGGAGGAAATCTCACAGACTGGCTATCTGGCATTTGAATTAATAGAAAGTAATTTGCTCTTCCAACAATTTACAATCTGTATGTGCCTATATATAACAGCAATAGTAAGAGACAAAATCAGTTATTCTCTTACTGCTTTCAAATTTAATTTGTTGTTGCTTAATAATTTGCTGTTGCCTTAACTTAGCTTGGTCTGTTGTAGCTACAAACAGGGGAAAAAAAAAAAAAAGCTTTGCTATAGTTAAGGATGGGATTTTTTTTCTGTTTAAAGGTTCTTTAAAATCCACTGCTTACTTCAAACACTGTGAAATGTAGTCAGTGTCTAGAGGGTATATTGGGATGTTAGTGTTGAGATCTGGGATCAGATGAGCTGGAGATCATTGAGGAACAATCCCTCAAGACAGAAACTTCTTTGTTTTCTTGTTTCACAGATTCTTATAATACGTTGCTGACATTGTCCCTGGACAATCAAATCATGATTCTGATCATGCCTGATTGATCTCAGTTGCTTGACATTTCCCATTGCTAGCACATAGGACTCTACCCAGCATGAAGTAAGGAAACAAAATTTGAAACCCAGTATTCTCTAAAACCAGGCTGAACAGCTTGCCCCACTCCCACAGCACTCCCTACGTCTCCCGATGAATTAACTGAAGCAACCACAGCCATTCTCCACACCTGTTTTCATTTTCAGGAGGGACTGGGTAAAGGCTGCTGGGATGCACAGCTTAACTCCTCTGTTCTGTTTTCAGTGCTTTTTCTGCACTAGATGTTCCAAAATATAATCGTAAATCTTCCTCTGTCATCAACCCAAATAAATCAGAGCATTGCCATGAAACATGAGACAGAATGCAGTTAAGCTGTCCAAGAGCAAATCTAGAGGCAGAACTGTGGCACCTCTAGAGCTGCAGAGGCCAAAATGTTTCTCTCTTACATTTTTTGCCCTTAGGATCAGTGCTGACAGATACCATTTTTGGTATTTCTTAGGGGAAGCTTCAATAGCACCCAGTATTTAAATCACGTTTGAAGGCTCACTAACCTTCAGACTTTCATGTATGATTGACAGCATCCATAGCAGCAGTTGCACCCCCAAAACCATCACAGCAGAGACCTGAGTTAGCTCACTGAAGTCAAGTGGTGTACATCTGCCCCGCACACACTTGCTGAGCTCATCCTCCAGCTTTCCCATCCTCAGCCGTCCTGGCACAGTGCATGAGGAAGCTGTCCACACTTACACCCTTGGCGGCACAGTGTGAGGGCGGTGGCTGGCTTCCGGGCAGCACTTACTCACAGACTCAGTAGGTCACAGAGGGTGTCAGTGAGCTGCTGACATCCCTCTGTTTCCTGTCTTGTCTTGATTCAGCCTGCAGTGGCAATCCCAGCATGATAGCTAAGAAAAGATCAGTGAAGCTGTGTTATCCTTACAATCAGTCTGAAACTTGATTCTCCCTTCTCCTCTCTCTGTGTGAACCCTGAGCCCCAATTTTCTCAGTCTGACAATACATACCCACTGTACAGTCATCCCCATGTTCCTTCCTTTGAGTTCTTTTTGTCTTCTCCTCTACCACAGATGTCTTTTATCATTCTTGCTTTAGCTTTAAATGACTGGAGAAATACACAGGCTTTCTGCAAACAGGCAGTTTTTGACCTGAGCCATAACATGATGTACCTCTTTACAGCTTATTTACTTCCCTCATAAGGTAAGATGCTCTACGCGTCTTGGAAAAAAAAAGAAAAGATGCATCTAAAATAGCTTTTGTGTATATAGGAGGGGGAATAAATAGTTCTGTCTGAAAGGACTATTAGCCAAGCCAGTCGTGATCACTGAGTGTTCAGAAGCACACCCTATGAGATGGACAGGTTGCATACATGCACATACGTGAAATGCTCATGTCTTTTTTCCCAGTTCTTTTTGCTTTTAGGCTGAGGGAAAAAGCTGAAATATGAAAAGTTTAAATTTAGACAGAGCCAGCTTTGCCAATTCTTGTGAAGTTATTGCAAGTATAACAATGGTTAATGCTTTCTCTTCAAGCCCCAAATGCTAGCAGCAAGAAATTGCAGAGGAAAATTCATTTTTAGTACATTTCGAGCACTTCTGATCTCATGGAAAAGTTTGAAGATGCCTCAGCAATGTAGCCTAAAGAATAAAAGAGAAAGTAAATAACAAATTCAAGGCTTAAAACCCTATGACTTTTTAAGAAGTCTGGTGTTTTTCCAGCTGCATGAATTTTGAAAATAGGATAGGCAATACAGTGCCTTGTAGCTTTAATCCATTTGAAGAAAATAGACTTGTTAGGCATACTACTTAAAACATAGGAAAATTCTGTGCTGACTAAGAATTACCTTGATCTTTTATGTCCAGGTACTGTCCTGATTCAAGTCCTTACTATGTCTAAAATCTGAGCAAGAACCTGAAAGACTTTATTTACTTTGAAAAATTAGGCTCAGTTATGTAGGTAGAATTCATGCCAGTGCTGAGATTTTATCCACCAACTTAGAACAAAATTTTTACTCCTAAATTAGAAAATTCTGAAAATTTAACTTATAACAAAAATGTTGCACAAAAATATTTCTCTCTTAATAACCTTTCATTAATCTTTCTAGTAAATTTACTGTGATATTAATTTTTATGACTTTAGAAAAAAGCAATTTATTTCTAATAATTTATGAAGCAGCTACAGCATGTTTATTACCATGCAGAAGACAGATCTGAAATATGTCATTGAGCATATTTTGAAAGCCATCTGTAAATACTCCACTGAGAGAAAATGGCACAATTTTAAACCATCTTCTCAAATTATTGTAGAGTGCAACTTTCACTTGAAAATATGGAGCATATTCTTAGGCTCTGTCAAAACTGCACCTTGTTGTAGGCCAAGCAAACTGGAAGACCTGTCTGATACAGGTTGCCAGAGAAGTTCACTGCATCTGTGCTGGCTCAGGATTATTAGGACTTCCAAGAAGCAGTTTTCTTATGTGGAACGGTCCTTCTTCAGTACATCAGGAAAGCTGCCAATCAACTACTGCTGCACTCGGCTGCTTCTGGGCAGGGGTTCTCCTGCCTGTGGTTCGAGAGGCATTAACCATTCAGCTGGGTCATTTCCCAGATACTTCTTGCAGGATGCCTTTAGCATCAGCTGTGAAGTAAATATTCTACAAGCTGCTGTGCCGTGCTCTCATCCTCCTTTGAAGGAGGACTCCTACCTGCTTCTAAGGCTCTTGGTAGAGGTGAAGTCTACTTTATTCTTGGACACTGAACACTTGTATGCCATGCCTTAGAGATAATACCTTATAGCCTGTCCCACAGCTTTTCCTTACAAGGGTCGTCTTCCCAATTGCAATGTTTTCCATTGAAGATGGTAACATTTGTAGCTTGTTTCAGCAGCGATGATGGCTACTAAAGGAGACTGCATTTACACTAACAGACCTGCCCTAGATGTGCACCTCAGCCCTCCCCGAGAGATGTCTATGAATATGGATGTTCAAAATAGGCTCAGACTGACTCTTGTAGCTACCAGCAGTGAGATATGTGGGGTATGATGATTTCTTTTATATTTGTTCTTGTCCTACCAGCCTTTGGGAAACATCATGTTTATTGGATGCAAGGCTTGCCCTTATGGACTCAACAAGACCATTTTTATCCCTTTTAGAAATGGAGATATTTGGCAGTACTTTATATCTCTTTGCTATATGGAGGTGATCAACATCTATAAAAATGGAGACAGAAACAATTCTCCCAGGCTGGGCAACATATCCAAAGTGTTTATTGCACTTTATGGTGTATGAGAAGAATGATTCAAATCAAAATTACTCTCAAAAGAATGAAAATAGCTTATTTCAGTTTTGCACAGGAAAAAAGCAACATCAAATAAATGGTAATGGTTAGGAATAACTTTGTAATTGCCTGTCTAGTAGCCCATATTCAGCGTGAACTCCCACTGGCTTAACTTTATTTGTCATGCAATTGATTTAACAGGTCTTTCATCACACACAAAAAAAAAAGACAAGTTAGGAGATAGTGTTGGCCTCTTAAAAAAAGAAGATTGTACAAAAATATGATAAAACCCCAAAAGATACGAGCAATTTCAAGGGAAAACAAGAGTGGCATTTGTCTGGCACTAGAATTAATTATAAATAAAATGGAATGCAAACAACATAAGTGAACCCAAATTTCCTAAACATATTACTCAAAGACTTTATTAAATACAAAACCACACTGTATGTTTATTCTCTGTGTACTTGGTATGCTGTAGCTGGAAAATAACAGAACTGCTGCTTGAAAAGCAATGCCTGTACTTTACTTTTTAAAAAAAAAAAAAAAAAAAGAGTGTGTTTTTCAAGTCAGCATTCAAGTCCACACTTTTTAAATATTTTATAACTATGAAGCAAACTTCAAAACACTGAAATTTCTGATTTCTTGAACTGGCCCTAAAGTAAGACCTCTGATATTATAGTAGATTGCATGGGGCACATTAGCAAACAGATTTACAGGGAAAATAGTTCTGGAAATTAGTACTGTTAATATTTAGGAATAATACATTGAAATAAACAGTAATAATTATGCATGATTACTTAATATAGTTTAGTAATTCACCTATATGTGGTTATTCTATGCCTTTGTTTCTTAAAGTATACCTCTTATACTATGTTAGCCCTTTCATTGGAGGGCTGGAACAGTAGGGATGACAAGAGTCATGGATCACTGCTTTCAGAGGACCGCTGCATCCCAGTAAGAGAAGTTAAACTGCTTTAAGGGACATCATTTCAAGGCCTCACAATGCATTTTTAATAAATATAGGTGAACCTCTATACACATTACATATAGAGAACAAAATGTTTCTAATTCATATAAAAACAGACTTTGTGAGGTCAAAATGCGGGTAGATAGCTCCACCCCCCAATTAGTGCACGGTTGTCTGGAAATGTTTCCAGAGCAGAATTCCTCATTCAGACAGAAATCAGGCCTCTGCCTTCCCCAGAATAACAAAAAAACATTCACCGAACTACAGAGCAGGGAGTTCAATTGTTCCAAACCAAAAGAGTTAAGATGAGAGGGAGAGCTACAAGTTGTTTGCCTTGAAGAAAATATGTGCTCAGTCTGTGGCACATGACACTGCTGCCTGTGGAGAGGGTATGATCCATAAATTGTCATCACATTCAGTGGTCCTAATGGTGACCACTATCAGTTTCCTTTTAAGAATACTGCATAGAGCCACAGGTCTAAAGGTTTGATTGCCCCTCTGTAAAGAGCTAGTGATCCATCTGCCTTTGGCAGTCTGCAATAAAAAGAAAAACCTGTTATGCAGTTGCAGTTATTCTTCATGACAGAGAATTTGTATTTAGGGATTCAGATTTATAGGCTTTCCAAATGCACGTTAGAGCAATTTGAAAGGTTATCATCCCCAGCTGCCTGTTCTTTCTCCCTGCCAGAGGTTATTGCTCCTACAGCAGAGACAATTGAATGGCTGGCACATTATGTGCACTCTTCATGGCCCGTTGCATCCATTTCAGCTTACATTATTAACTGGCTGGGCTATGAGCGTAGGCATCAGAATGCCTTGACTTATCATCCCTATTGGACACAGCTGCAGTGGTTAAAGTGCTTATCAGTTCCCACGGGTGATAGCCAAATCCCACAGGTACTGAACCCTAAATCCCACCATGCAAAGTGCTGAGGGTTGTTACAAAGCACTGTTTTCCACACTGTGCATCTCACCCTTTAGAAGGGGCAGGAGGAATAAACAAGTGGCTTCCAGTGTTGCTCTGTCAGCACAGTCAGATAACTCCTGTAATCAGCAGAGGGCTTGGCAGAGCCAGGTTTATTCGGCCTAGGAGGAGTCAGCCTGAGAAACTTTCGGGTTAGGAGTTCAGGCAGCCAAAGTGCTAAAAATGGCCATTTGGGAAAAAGCCTGGAGAAGGATTTGGAGAACTCAGTAATAAACACTGCAAAGTCTAACTTTTAAGCAGTGCACTGAGCTGTAGGAATTACGCTGTGCACATAGACGAAAATCCCACAAGGCATCAAGCCAATCAAATATCAGAAAGAAATTGTGGTGTGGGACAAGTTCGAAATGGGAAACCCTCCCAGGATGGCCACTTTCCTAGCCTCACCATGGAACCCAATATCATTGCAGCCTGAAACACATCGTTCGTGCATTCACTTGAGTAAAGAGGAATGCAGCTTCATCATCTATTCCAGTTTTGCAGGGGAAGGGACTAAGCAGTTTTCTCCTACATGCCAAAGTGGACTAGTTCACCTCAGAAGAGTGATGCTGTGGAAGGTACACATCCCTTCTCCTTTGTCTGAATAATGTGTGATCTGAGAATGACTGCTCTTAAAGATGATTTCAGGTATCTAGTTTGTGAATACATCTGAATCTCCTTGGTACACCAAGAGTTTTTTGAACCAGAAAGCAAGAAGCACCAGGGGGCCATTATGGATGCAAATCAGCAGAATTTAAGCACCTTGGGGGTGAGGAAGCAATTACTCAGAATTTCTGAAATTTCTAATAGCAATTTAATTTTGAAAGTAGACACCTTAATTTGCAAGTAGGAACTAGGTTCCTTGGTGGATTTGGCCTTTTTGATCTGGAAGTATTTAAAAATATATCAGTGAATCAGTGGGAGTTAGGGGCTTTCATGTCTTATGTGCCAGTTTCCATCTGTAAGCATCTGAACACCTTTCTAAGTCTGGAACACGGAACCATGTTATAGTGTGAGGCTTTTCCACAGACAGAAATTACCTCTCTTGAGCAGAGAGGTTTTACTGTGGAGAAAAAAAAAAAAAAAAAAAAGTATGGTGTTTAGTGCCACCAAAAAGGCCCTTTGTCTTGAGCATTTCTGCACAGAAAATAACATTGTAGAAGATACCCAGGCATTGTTAATTTTATTCAACCCATTAAGCACAAGCATCATACAGAGAAAAATCATTTAGGATTGACAGGTTTTTGTATTGCCATCCTTAAACTTACCCCATGTTTAGAGTAACTCCCATTGATTTCTGTTGACATTAATGGCCCATTAACACTTAGACTGAGTGGCTGGCAGATTGCTCTTGTCCTGTGCCAATCCCCACCTCCCACTCACAAAGCTTTTATGTTCTCTGTATGTTGCTGCTGAAGTGGGGACCAATGAGCAGGGCAGCAGCAACTGCACAAGAACTAGTCCTTCCCAGCATAAGTGTCAGTGCCACAGCTTTATCTGCGGGGATGATGGTAACAGAAAGTATCATTCTCCAGTCTCCATCACCTGGCAGCCCAACCCGGCTCCATCCCTCCCCTACAACCTACAAGGATTGAGGATGGCTTGGCTGCAGGGAAGCAGCCAGGACCCTTGTGTCTTGCAGGAGTGGAGGATGGAGGTGTGTGGCTGCATGGGGCCGGGTGCCGGGATGGGGATGAGTAAGGAGTGCGGCCTGAGTCTAGGGAAGAGGACAGGTAGCAGGGAACTTGAGAAAAGAGACGTGGTGAAACACATGGCTGAGGAGGGGAGAAAAAAAAAGGGAATGAGATTTTCCTGCCCTGCAAAGCTTCCACAGCTCTCTGAAACCTTGTCTTCATCCCACTGCAGGCTCTTCAGACTTCATTGACCCCCACTTACCATCATTCCCTTCCTCCAAGAAGCTGAAATCTCCAGTGGCCCTTTCCATTCCCACACACATAGCTCCACGGCCATTAGTGATCCCTTCCCATCTCAACCCCATTCCTCTTCTCCATCCTAGTCCCTCTGCTCCTTCTTCACCATAGCCCTACAGTCCCCATGTAGCAACTCTCCAGCCCTTCCTCACCACCCTGGATGCCTTTCCCACCCAAAGTCCCTGGGGTAGTCAGTCTTGTTTACAGCATCGTGAGGCCACGAGTGAGCTCCACCGGCTGCTTCAACCTTGATCCCAATGGGAAGTATTTTCTCATCCAGCACAGCCCTTTGAAGTCAGCATGACTGCTCCTGTGTGTAAATGCTCATCAGGGAGATCAGGGAGTGCATGAACAAATCCAAAGTACTCTGGTCCAACATTGCCATTTCCCACACCTTGCTCTGAGCCCAAACAATCAATACACTTCTATGGGTCTGCACCTCAGTGCTCTGCGTAGGTGTCAAAGATGATTATTCCAGTATTTCAGCCTTCTATTTCACTCTTACCTTGTTTTGTCACTGTTCTCATATGGAGAAGAAACCCATAATAATGGCATCCTGAAAAGTTTACATAAGGCAGGTGTTTCTTCTGTATCTTGCTTTTGTGATACTATCATCTTCCGGGCTTCGAAGTTAAAATGTAATGTTTAACTCCATGATCAACAAGAATGGGGTTAACCATACTCTTATAATAGATGAAAATTCATTGAAATTATCAATTCTACTTTGATGAAAATCGTGATTAACAAAGTGCCCATGTGTATTTTAGGTAGGCATCTATTCAATTTTTGAATGCCTTTCTCATTCTAGTAAATGTTAGCTTTCCTTCAAATAATTTTAGATTTTGGGGGCAGTGGAAGAGTTTGCTGATGAGAAAGATAGTTTGGCATGGGATCAGATGCATTGTGATACCCAGGTAAAGATGACTACCTGCAGCATAGCCTGTGTAAATGACACTGACACAGAATAAATAACAAGAGAGTAAGTTAGTGAAAAATGAAATTACTAGAGAGAAAAATAGAGAATATATAGTAATAAAGCAGAAAATAGAACTTTATTGAAGCTTTCTAGTGTAAATCCTCACTAGGAATGCATAAATTGACTCCATTTATAAACTCTTAAATCCCCTGCTCCAGATGAGAAAGAGCAGCAATGTAAAATTCATGGTGTTAGTGACTGGCCTTTATCAATGAAGAGTAAACAGATCTGACTTCTAATAGAGCTTCTAGTGCCGGTGTAACATCTCCACAAGAGGCTCATGCTAGAACTTCAGACTGCACAATAAATATGTCACAGGAGCTTAAGCGCCTCTTATCATAAAGTGATTATTATATATCCTCATCTTACTGGTCTCCCAGCTATTCACATGAAGGCTTTGAAGTGTCTGCTTTTACTCCAGCCCTACCATGGTTTTTTTCATCTTCTGAGGTCGCATAGAAGTTGTTCAGGAAATCAGCACCTGTGTCTTTGTGACTGATATGTAAATCATAAACAAGTGGGAAAATTGTAAAAAGCCTTTAAGGGAGATGGAGGGGTTCTTTTTCATGGCACTTGCTTGGTGCTCAAGCCAAGAGGAGCTATTTCTAAGGCTATCAATTAGGAAAGAATGAATAATTGAGGTTATTAGCATTGGAGTCATTCACTTCAGAACTGCTATTTCAGCTCTTATTTAGGCTGGTAGTTACTAAAACTAGTTAGTGGCACAGCAAACCTCTCCTGCTTTCAGGCTGTTTCTATCAAATTAGGGCTCAGAGAACACTACTAGCATGAACTGTCTTGTCCAAGAGGCATCTTGTAAAGATTAAAGAGCTTGATGTCTCTAGGCATCAGCTAGGTATCTCCTAAAGGTGTCCTCTGGTATCCTGAGCTCTGTTTGTAGGTGAGCATAAGCAAGAAAACTAATGTAAGAAGAGTCTTGCTTCTTATTTATGCTCACCTACAAACAGTTTTCCCAGATGCTGAGATTAATTTGCTCTGCTTTCCTAAGAGACTAACAGTGGCATAAGCTTTGTTGGCGAAATAATGAAGTGAAAAATAAAAATCAACAACAATTACACTAATGAACAGTTATATAAAATCCATTCATTAAAAAGCAGGAAATGAAAGGGATTATAACTCTGCGAGGATTTCAAACATGGGAAATGCAATACAGTGGATAGCTAGTTCTGTTATTAGCTCACAAACAGTGCCCTACTTGAGAGGAAAATCAGAAAAACAAAATTTTCCTCCCAGTTTGTACTCACAGCAGAGCAAAGATTGACTTGGAGCTGCATAAAAGAGGTTTTAAGAGTACCTTTAAACTTTTTTTTTTTCTTATACCCAAAAATAGGGGTTGACAAGTTTACCCTCTGGTTACTCATTTTAGCAAATGCCACCTGCTCTGTACATATTGCTGGAAGTAAAGAGTGGAAGGCTATGGGGCCTTTCACTTAGTGTTTGGTGCTAGGCCAGCACTAAGCAGCAAAGAAGAGGAGAATAAAATATTTTTATTTGAACCATATAAAAAAATAAAGCTTTATCATTGCAGTCACAGATTGATGTATAGTTATTTAAAATCAGGAAACTAGTTTATTAAAAGAACTATAAATGCGATGGCAATGTAAAAATTGAAAATGCCTTCATTTGCAGGTGTCTCTTTTATTCTTATCCCACTTCCTTCTTCAGTAGAAAGAACGAAAAGCAAAACCAAACCCAGGACTGAAAAAAAAAAGGTATTTGAATCTGCCATGAGTTAAGGACCTGACTGAAATTCAAACCAAAAAAAAATTGAAAAAATTGAATCTATTAAGGTGGATTATACGTGACTATCAACCACAAAAAGTCTCTGCCAGGTACTCATTCATCTCAATAGTATCCCAGCACCATACAGATAACTTAGTAGTTTACTAAATAGCAGCAAAAATTGAAAGCAGTGAAATGCAAAAAAATGAAACTGAATATTTGTTTGCCCGTTATTTCTTCTTTGTGCAATATAGTTACCAACTACTGGAGAGCAACCTGACTTTCATATGACCACCACTCCACTATTACTTCCTTGCTTTTTTAATCAGTAATTGTAACAAATCCCTATAAACTTTCAAAACATGAGTATTACATGCATGAGAAGTATCTGAAAGTAAAAATATGACAACAGTACCTTTGTGTTGAGATTACTTTTCTTACCAGTTTTGAAGTTGGTTCCCATCTGAAGTCCTGCGTCCAATTATGTTAGATCATTAAAAAGAAAATGATCTTGACATCTTATTTTAATAGCCTGACTTTGCTTTGGCCAGACATGAAACATTGAACTTCCAGGGTATGAACCTTCCCCACCAGTGTATGTTTTGGAAACACTGAGCTGAAGATTGAAAGAGAAAAGCTGTTGACTCAATACCAAAGTAATAACCCCTTACTGAATAAATCATATGCTCTCTAAAATTGAAGGAGGGAAGAAAAATCTTGCCCTACTCTATATTCTGATATCTGTAAAAATATAAATTATTCACAGCATAATCTGGGCCTCTTTCTTGGTCAGACAGTAAGTTAAAATTTCCTATCTTCTGTATTTTCACCCTTTGTGAACCCAGTGGTGCATTACACTAAGCTATGTAAGAGAAGAAAATGCATTTAGCTTAACACAAGAACATATCACACATGCAGTTTTAGTAAAATCCTAGGTATATTTGCTTGCCAACTCCTTCTAGCTCAAAAAACATATTAATGTGTCTCCTCCTATGGGACCTAGTAGAAATAATCCAGAAGAGAGAGGCAAGAGTGATCCACTGAGTAAGAAATTGTTCTTCAAAGAGAGATTGAAGAAACTCACATCTTTTTGTCTAAAAGAAAAAATGACAATGGGTATTTTTTCAGGTGGCACCTCCAGCACATGAGGCTATTGTAATATGACTTTCTAGAGACTGACAGGTTGTGTATACCCTAAGAGAGGGAGCTCTGTTCATCCCTCATCCCTCCTCATCTCGTAGTGGCCTCCATCAAAGACAAGATATTTGACTAGGTGGATGCAGCCAAAAAAAAAAAAAAGAGATAATCCTGTGTACTTATGGGAGACGGAGTAGAACTTGCCCTTGCACACTGTGCTTGAATTTTTCTAACCTTACAGTCCAGCACTCCAGAGGCATTTCAGAAAAATTAGTTATTTAAAGTGGGAATGATGTAGCAGGAAGGTTGAGAGAACTGAAAGGGGATTTTTAATCAACACTGTTGCCAGTAGGATGGAAACAACAAGATTATAGACCAAAGGCTTGTGGTTTGTGTTTATGCACCTGAGATTTGGAGTCAAAGTACAGGCTGTTGCCCATAGTTTTATAAGTCCTCTACTGCTAAAGGGTTAGATCGTTCACTTTTCTATAAGGCTATTTGAGCTAGGGGTTTGAAACTTCTCCATACATTTATTTTGGGTGATACAAACCAAAGGATCACTTTCGTAGGGTCCATATTACTTCTACAAATAATCAAGTACTGTCTGAATTAAAATTAATTAATCAAATGGAGAATATTTATGTCTTTTTTTAGAGAAAGGAGGATGTCTAAGAGTCCAGAATTTTGCAAAAACTCTAGAAATCCCTCTAGAAGTATGCGTTTCCATCAAAGCAAACTGAAAGCCTGCAGCAATTTGCTCTGTACTTTTCAAATAGATTTTTCAATTGAAATGTGATAGCATATGCTAGGAAATGACTGGAGAAGAATATTTACCTCTGCATGAACCAACACAGAAAAATCTAGTGCAGAAGAGGAAGTGCAAATTGTCAAAATTATGAAAAGAAATGCATGTATTTAGTACAAGTGTTGAGACTCTTACATCAGATCAACGTATTTATATGAAACCCTGCTCTTACGCTGTATGGGCAAGTGGAGTCAGGAAATCTTCACAGAATGTGTTTCTTCAGCGAGGGAGTACTGTAGCGCAAACAATGTTCTCAGCGGAGAGGCAACAGTTGGGTTTTGTGATGCTGCTCTGTGGGAACTGTAAAAACTATGCTTTAAAAGTATGAAATAAAATAAGGGCCAGAGAATTATATTCCCTTATCCAAGCTGCCAAAAAATATTTATGGAACTAAAAATCTCAAGAGCATAAAGCAATTCATGCTATGTTAATATTTGTACTGGGAACTTTCCATTAGTGAATATATGACAGGGAATAATACCCATCCATCTGCTTAGTGGCTGTTCAACCACAGAAACTGCAACATGTCAATTATCAACCCTCCTGGGGATAGAAAACCCTTTTTTTTTTTTTCCTGGAGGGCTAGTTTTCTGTATATTTTTTCTTTTTATTCTTGCTATTTAAAAATAATCTCTTTCTTGAAGATTTCTTACGGATATTGACAGATACATATTCTTTTCAGAAATGTGTTCATTTTTCATACACCTCTACCATCAGCCACACTGCCTTTTTCTAATAGGAAAATCAGGATAAATGAACCAAATCTTTTTCAAGCTATTCAAGTCCTTTTGAGACTTCAATGCCTTTGTTGCAATGAGGGCAGTTCCCGTGATAGTCATTAAGACTATCTTTTTTATCTGTTTCTCTTTGTTCTATCTATTCGATCTGTTTCTATTTTCATTGACCAGGTAGTGATCTTTCTGGTTTCTGGCATGGACACAGATATGAATGCTAGAAAACTATTTATAAAATAAAATTCAGAAGGGTCTACTTTAGATACAATGGGAAAAAAAGAAAACTTAATCAATGACCACAGCTGCTGGTATGGTTACTTAAAAGCTAATCAAGCAAGTGATGTGTAACATCAAAGAGAAATTAACTTCAGAGAAAGAGAGTAATTTTCTGATGCTAGCCACACTGAGAAATCATTGACTTTAGCTGGAATAAAGAAAGGTCACTTAATTTTGTGTTGCTACATGATGCTGCTCTTTGCAGGTTGATTTCTGCCAGGATTGTCAGCATTACTAATGCCACTGTAATAGCGCAGGAGAGTAAGTACAGAGCATCAAAGAAAATGTTTGCAATAAACACAGATACTAATTTAACTTACTGATCAGAACTGTCATAGAATAAAAGCTGATTTATTCACGCCAATCACTGAACATGACTCATTATGAGCAACTAACTTTTGTAAATGAACAAATAAACAGACAAAAAAATAAGATTCACACAGTACAGTACCAAAATGCTTAAGTTATTTTAGAAAAATGAGGAAAAGATCAGTGAGAGGATTACAAATTTTCATTTTAGTTTAGCTATTAAGGGTAGATAAATAACATTATGTATATGACCCGTACAAAAGGTTTGTCTATACTGTGTATCAGTGTTTCACTTATTATGGTACTATTACCTACTAGTACATAGACAGCCAAGTGAATGAGAATCTTGTCATGCTGGGCAGTGCCATACAAATGCACATGCAGCAGGAGACAGTCTCTCTCTCAGAGACACCACACTCTCAACAAATACCTACTTGCTACAATGTCGGGTCAACGGCAAAACTGAGACCAGGGCTCAGGAGTGCTCACACGAGGTTCCCAGCCCAGTCCTGGGGAACCTGGCAGCAGCCAAAACTGCTTTCCCACCACGTTCACCCAGCTCTGGCCTGCAGAGCTGGGAGGAAGGTCAGTGTAGAGCTGCAGGGCACTGATTTGCAGAAATACTCAGCGGTGCAGTCGCATGGAGGGAGCTGGCTGGAGAGGATTAAAATAAGCATCTTCCCATATTCGCACTGCAGCTCACTCCAGGCCATTATGAATGTCCTCTGGGTTGTCGGTGTTAAAATCACAAAGGTAGAAGTTCATGTCGAGTGCTTTAGACATCATAAACCCGGTCAAAATCCTTCATACATTTCTGGGAGTATTTCCAGTTCCTGTGGTATGTTTTGCTTCAGGCTTTACCTGGAATGCTGTATGAGAGAAATACTTGCAATCTTCTCATTCCTTTATTCAATTATTTCAGTTTCAAGGTGTTTTGCTTTGCTTTCACATAAAGACACCCCTTTCAGCATGCAGCTTTCTCTGTCTTCTAAGAAGACTGAAACTTACTTGAACACCAAAAACATCTGAGGAATTAGAAAGGGAAAGATTTTACTCTTGAATGGGCATGGTTTAGACCCTCCAGACGGACTTGATTTGAGGACCAGCAGAATGCAACTTTATATGAGAAATTGCTGTCTCTGTGAAACCATAAGCATGCAAAACCTACATGCAGGCTGGACCTGTGCAAGTACCTACACATTTGAGAAACAGAATTGTAGGTAGTTGGCCTCAGCAACTACCTTCTGCTTCCATTTCCCTGCTTTTCCCTTGACATAAATGTCTACTGTAGAACATGGATATGGAAAATGCTTGCTGAATCCTGAGCACACAGCACAGCTAATGAACCAGTGGAGGTTTAATTCTCCTACTTCATGCTACCTGGTTTATACATTCTTAATGTATAACATGTAGCACCGAAGAAATGTATAGATTGACTGTGTGTTGCTGTTTTCCTATTTAAAGGTAACCAGAACATTTTATCTAAATAGCTAGAATAAATACATTTGATGGACATGTTTCTGTCAGTAGCACGTGGTATTTTTAATGCTGTTAAGTAGTGTCCTTTTATCATTTTTAGGTAGAAAAGGACATATCCCAGATTTCTACTGAAGCAAGTGAAAACTAGACATATGGCTTGATTTTTTACAAATTGTAATTATTTCAAAAACATTTGAATATTTAAAAATTCTTTGGTTTAAGAAAATTATTAATTTACAGTACCAGAAAATTCTCACAAATATATCATGTTACATACTAATATTTGTGATATAGCATATTTCCAATAGTATAAAAGTTCTCATTAAAGCCTATGCAACTGCTGCTTTGCATTTCTTTCAGGCTTGAAACCCATAGAACCTCTGAATAAAATTTGGGAAAGACATTAGACTTCACTTGCTTCCATGTCAAAAGCAAAGAATTGAAATGCAAATGCATGGCAATTTCAAAGGACAATCACAAATGAGTCCTCTGCTGACCATTTTCCATTGGAAAATTGGCCAAGAGTTGAGAATCTTTTCAGGTGTGATCTACGTGTTGCATTTGAAATGAAAAGCAAAAGCTGACAGATTTTGCCAAGTTTTGGACTGATAACATTTACGTGAGGCGCTGAGTTGGCCTGCTCCGGTCCAGGTGGAGCAGCTCACACGATCTCTTCTAACAGCAGGTGTTCATGCAGACTGTGAAAAAATGCTCAGGAAATGCTGCTTTTCAGTGCAGTTCTGTTGTCTTTCATCAGGACATTTCAGGTTTTGAAAATATTTCCCCTTAGATTGTGGGGAAATATTTCAAATATTGTTTTTTGAGGAGAAGAGCACAGGAGCAAGGAAAATGTTTGGGCTTTTTCCTCTGCGTTTCAGTGAGCACCAGCAGTAAAACAAGGATCCAAATCCTGATTCAGACTTCTACCAGAATCAGAAGCTTTGATTCTGTAGCTTTAGTTGAGGCACATTTGCCCTTTCAAATGCTCTGACACACCAGCTAAGCATTTTCTTCAACATAAATGCCCAGGAACACATCTTTTTCTGACTGTTCATGCTGAAAGCAACTCACTGCTTCACAGGGCACATTTCTGCAACCCCTCAGCTGTAATGAGGAAAAGCAAGATAATCATGATACTTGTATACCTGTTCAAATACCTTTATATACCTACAATTTATGCGTTAATTTTAGTATACATCTGATACGATTCATTACTTATCATTTCACTGTTAGGTTGCAGTTCTCAGTTTGAAATATTTACAAAGCAGAGTACATGAGGAAAAGTTTTATGCAGTCTGGAGCTAGCAGATAATATGTGTCTGAAAAATTCCATGTTTGCAGTATTTTTACACTGAAAAGCTCTCTTCAGTCTTAATAATTTTTCAAGAGCTTGTCCTGTCTACCTGATGGAGAACTGCAGGATGATGCCTTCATGAAATAACATTTTAGTCCAAAGTAACCCGATTTTCTGTCTCTCTTGTGCTGTATCTATCTGAGAGTTATTGAAAGAGGTATCTGATAGGGTCCTTTTGATGCTACACACCACACCTCACCCATCTTTGACTCTAACATGTTTCGCTTCCATTTCTACAAATTAAATGAGCAGAACTCTCTCCTGCCCTGCTAGGAGTGGGCCTTTTATTTGCCATTGCAAAGTCATAATAACAATTTTGCAGAGACAGAGTAATAATAAAAAAAACATTGTGAAATCTGGACGTTGTATAACACGTTCTCTCTCCAGATGGTGAAACTTAAGTTGTCTGTAAACACCAGTATTGCTGGGGGAAGGGACGAGATGAATAAAGCAAGGGCTGGGGCTGTGAACTGGAATTTAAACCCCTGCTTGCCATTAACTTCACAGGGGGAATCTTCTCATTGTTCACTCCCAGGTCTATCATCTATGACTTAACACACAAGGTAGGATATGAAATGGTGATGTGTTAGACTCTAGACATAATTAGCTTTTTTCACAAGATATATCTTGCTACTGTGGCACTTGGAGGATCCTATCTTGTGCTGCAAAACAGATCAAAGTGCTTCACCATGCAGCAAGGTAAAGCAGGTCAGGAACTGCCTCTAGAGGATACGGACACATAAGTTTCTACTTCTGAAAAGTTAAGGTGTATAGTAAAAATCTGACTCAGTCACCAATCAGGGAGGGTTTTTTTTCTTTATTTTGTGGCTTTTTTAAGTCTATGGAATAAATTTTGATCTCATATTTTGAGCCCAGAAAAGCTGCAAACACTGCACAGTTTCTAACAACATATAGGTTAAATTAAAGGACTTTGCTTTCATGTGACCTAATGTCAGTGATGATAACATCATTTTTATCCTCCACTGCTTTCTAATATTCATGTCTTTAGATCAGCTCAACCTAGCTGTGGATAAGTATTAATTAGTGACAGCAGATTAATTATTATCAGCCAACATGTAGGTGCAAAAGAAGCGTGCAAGAAGCAGAAGAAAAATATCCCTTCTCCATGACCCCCACCTGTAATCATGTTTATTATCTTACAGAACCCTCTCCTCAATGCTCCTGAACTGCTGCTGCTGAGTAAGATACTCCAACAAATCATTTCAGTTAGTCATTTCTCCAACGTAATCATCACGTCAGGAGCTGAATCAGTCAGATTATTTGCTGTGATGGATCAGCATTCTTGCATGGTGTAAGGAAGGTGAGAGAAAATGCTAGTGATGAGTTATCTACCCCTTTGATCATTGTGGAGGTAATGTTCCTGCTTCTGTAGCCTGTCCATTAGAGAATTGAACAGAAATGTTGGAGCAGGAATAGCTCCAAACCTGCTTCTGCCTTTCAGTAGGAAAAGCAATCAGCTTGAATTTGTGCTTGTGGATCATGTATTATGATCACTGATGTATCATGTCATGTTTACTGTTAAATAGAGATCCCTCCCCAAGCAAAGTGATGATGCAGAAAGAAGGGGGGAATTTTTTTTTTTTAATCCCCCTCTCATTAATAGCTTCTCTAGCAAGAGTGAGGCCAAAAGTGCGATTACCGTCATAGTGTTGCATTTAAATCAGCCCTTGTAATAAGTGAGAGCTCTACAGTCCTGTTTCTGTCGCTGTGACTGCACTTCATTTTATCTCTGGAAAACTCTAGACATTTACATTAGGAGGTACCTGACCTGACTCTTAATCCCCTGCAAGCTGCTATTGTGCATTACATCCAGTGGCTGACGCTCCACCAAAATTCTCAGACTTGGTAGGTTTTAACAGTATTTCTCTTCACCATCACAGGATAGCAATGTCATCTAAACATAAGCAATGAAAAACAAACTCTCTAATTTAAGAGGAACAGTCATGAGACCCTTGCTTAGCTGCTGGGTTTCATGTTTCTAATACATACATCTGCATAAAGTAGTGAGAGGAATAAAAGATCAGGGACTGAGTCGATACAGTTTTACCAGGCTTGTCAAAAGCTGCTTGTCCCAACTTCTTTCTTCTGAAAGCAAGCTCTTAGCCCAGGGTGCTTCCTCCCCTCTCTGCAGCTGCCTTCAGCATGACATGCTCTGTGACACTGTCATGAGGTGCTTTTCCCTGCCAGCACCGTTTTGAGGAGGGTCATGGGCCAAAGGGCTCGATGTGCATGTGAATGGAGAGTCACATTTTTACAGTAACTGTAGATATCTGGGCTCTGATTTTGATGCGGGGTGTGCTTCACAGGAGGTTCCAGCAGAGAAAGTTCCCAACAGAGAGCAACCAGCCAGCATGGAGAACTGGCCGTAGCACTGGTGTCACCCTGGCACTGGTGCCTCGGCACTAGCCCAGCAGAACACGCGGCACTGAGTTGGCTGGTCCAGGTGGAGCAGCCCACACGATCTCTTCTAACAGCAGGTGTTCATGCAGACTGTGAAAAAATGCTCAGGAAAAGCTGCTTTTCAGTGCAGTTC
>NW_010224895.1:32183-50170 GCF_000690775.1 Eurypyga helias
AGGACATGTCAGGTTTTGAAAATATTTCCCCTTAGAGTGAGGGGAAATATTTCAAATACCTTTTTTTGAGGAGAAGAGCATGGGAGCAAGTGCACAGCCCCAGCACACTCTCACAACATATATCACTCACAGTGGATGCCATTGCCCCTTCTAGGACTACCAGGTTCACCACACATTAAGAGCATCCAGAAGGAGGATGCTCTGCTGGTAAGAGGCAGACCTGAAGCACACCACTTCTGCCTAGCTCCAGGTCTTCCAGAGGTGGAGGTCAGGACTAGGCTGAAGAGCCCTCCAGATTTTCTTTTGTGATTTTCTTTTGAGGGTAGAGCCCAGGCAGCATTTGCAGATAGCTTCCAGTGAATTACCCTTTATTATTTCTTCCTTGTAAAGTTTGAATTGCTCTGTAATAGAGTGTGACTGAAGGCTGCCCTCTCCCATTTCTTCCATTTCTCTGCCACACTCTTAACTGATGCCAAAACACTAAGCCTAACATATGATCTTTCAGTGTGGAGAAAGAAGAGACTGGCACAGCCTTATTGGACAAAATAACTACTAGGGAAATTCAAGGAATAAAAGCTGTTAAATTAAATGTACCTCTGACTTGGAAGGAAGCAATTTAGGAGAGAGGAAAAGGCAGGAAAGGGAAACATCACTTAAATAGAATTAAGCAGCAAAATAGAACAGGGTAGAATGTTCTGTTTAGGTATCTAGATTATAGGAAAAAAATATAGCAATAGAAATAAATACCGTAATGACTATGTATTTACTTGAAATATAAGGGAAAAAATTATACCTATTTAATACCAAGTTCAGGGAGATCAGCACAACTCCAGCATCATTTAAAACATATTACTGATGATAACAACAAGAAGAAAACCTAAATGAGGCCTTTCACAGACCAATGCACTGAACTGCAGGAATTAATACCTACAGAGAGTCTCAAGGCTTGTTTCTTATTTACTGGTGTTTATTCTCAGATTTCATAGCAGTATAGCCTTCTTACAGCCCAGTTCCTTGGCTGTAGTTCATTTTGGATAACTATACTCTGCCTACCTAAATATGCTCTGTTCTTTTGCCTCTCTATGGCTATTTTCTCTCTTGGATGAGGCTGAGGCTAAGTCTGCACAGGAGTCCCTCCTCTGTTCACCTTCTTGGGCTCACTGGGCACCTCTGTAGGCATCTCTAACATTCAATTAGTTAATTAACAATCAGCTAATACACATTCTAGTCGTATTTCATTCATTATGAGATGTTGCAGTAGGGATATGTGTTTACAGATGAGTACTATATGTGTAGTCTAAGGACTGGACTTTCTTAGGAAAACATCAGTGCTGTAGTTTCTATAGTCATTACCAAGGAGCTGTATCTTTTCAATAAAATATACTGCAGAAAGCCACAGAGGAGGGACCATGAGCTTCATTATAGCTGCCATTTTTGTACATTTTGGACTATTATAATATAAACATAAAGGTATAGGTTCTTTTGACAAATAGTGCTTTTCTTGTGACAAGTAAAGGAGTTCTGGAAGAAACAAACTGACTGTGTATGATGCTCCTGACAGTCTGCAACATAGTGTTGACCCTTCCGAAACAACAGGCTCTTTCAAATGTGCATGAAAATGTAAGCCATGTGCTGACATATTTGATCTTGAAGTTCCTGTATTCCCACTGGGGAAACTAAGTAGAGATTTTCTTTCCAGTTCTAATACTTCATCTCAGAGCAGAGATAGGAAACACAACAACCAGTCACATGCTTACATGCATTGGTACAAAAGATTAAATTGTTTAGCCTTTTGATTGACCCTGTGGCACTCCTGCCATTCTGGACTCATTTTAGCAATTCAGCAAGATCATTGGGAATCTATTCAGTGCTTATAACACTATGACAGAGCTCTGAGGTACTTTGCAGGAGCAAAAATGGGTAAAACATGAACTCAGAAAAGATCTATTATGAAAACTAGTTGTTTAGTCTGCTATTATTTCTTATCTTTGGTGTCTTCAAGATGGCATGAAATTGTCTACTGAGCCTTTACCATGTCTAGTCTCCACTATGTCTCTGTGCAATCACACCAACTCAATAACCAAGTCAAGGATTTTTTAGAGGAAGTAGAAAGCAGGCAGTTATTACTTAAACCACCTTTTACTACGTGGGGAAATGCAACAAAACCTTCTGCTCCAGCTTCTGTGTTGCGGAAGTAGAATTACCTCTGAGATACAAAGGTAGTTTTTACAAGAACAGAGACACTCATCTAGCACCCTAGTGAAAGCCTTTTCTGTTTAATCCTGTCTTGCAGGAACTGAAATGTTTATCCAGCTTTCTGCATGCTACAGTAAATCTGCCTGTATCTGTCTCAGAGAAACTACTTTAGCGGGGTGGAAGAAAAGATCCATGAAAAATATTGTGTAACCTTCTAAATGTGAGGTTTTGTATTAAATAGTTATGAAGATACTGTGAAGAATTACAAGTCTGGTGAAGAATTTTATATTTTTCATGGCTCCAAAAAAAGCGTTTCCATGGCATTTGGATACTTGTTATGCTGATTGCTTTTGTACTGTCCAGAGGTGCTGCTTCACAATTACAAAGAATCAGATCTCAATTCAGTTGCTGAGTCATAAAAGCAGGGGATTTTTTTTTTTTTTTTTAAAGAAGCATAGGAATTAACAATTGAAACCCATGGAAAAGTGATCACATGTGCCAACAAACCAAAACAAATTGCATGGCCCTTTTCTCTGAGAAATATGAAAGAATATCGAGGAAAAAATTGTTTCAGGTTGACTCATAATACATTGTTTAACTTCAAAGGAAACAATTGATCTCATTCTGAACAAATTGTTTTACTTTTTGGTGTGTATTGTTCTATTTTGAATTTAATATAGATTCATTTCAAAATAACACATTAGATTTCCAAACCAAAAAGATTTGTTTCAATAAATTTGAAACAGAAAGTACCAAGAATTAAAAAAAAAAAAAGAATCCTTGTCTGTGGCCAGAACTGTTCACCTGAGAAGACTTCTTCCTCTAGATTTCCTAATCAGTAAAAAATATTGTCCTGATCTTTCATTCCTTTAATTTTTAATGGATTATCCTTTTGTTTAAACTGTGCACTCCGACAAGTAAAACAATGCAGTAAATACACACGTCTATGTATACATATACGTATTTGTACACCTATACGTATACGTATATGTATATGTGTATGTATATGTACACATGTGTGTGTGTATAGACATATACATATAATGTATGAGATATCATAGTAATTTCTTTACTGCCATACAGTTGTCGTGTTTCAACCAACTGTGGTTCTACAACCCCTCTACAACATGAGAAACTATAAATATATTTGCAGAAGTATCCTCAAAGTAGGCAATGTAGAGTTTAAACAAAGGATGTAGAAAAGCTACTGAAGTACATGTGAAGATGTGATATGCTTAAACATGAGTATAACTTACTTAGCATATCCCAACCATCACTGTAGCAGTTTTGCACTGAAGTAGTTTGCTGTTTGGATCCCACTGCGATCAACCAGAATTTCTCCCTGGAATTCATGAGACTCAGTTTTTTACCTCCTATATATGATAAAGTCACAGGATCATATAGCATGGCAGGGATTTCACCTGCTGTGAGTTTACTTACAATGCCAGAGATATTACCTACAACAGAGAAGTGGGGTCATCTGACAGAAAATGATGATGTTGCACGAGGAACAGTGTCAGAACACTCCACTCAGTAAATCCAGGTGGAAAGAAAACTAATAGCTCAGAAACACAAATGGTTAAAAGCCTTTATTCAAATATAAACTGTCATTCCAATAGTTATTCTTGAATTTTTGTGTTTGCTTAGCATCTGCGCTTTTCTCTTGGCTTTAGTAAGCATAATGCTGTATTAGTGTTCCTGCAATGATATATGCATGTGCATATAGTTGAAGTAATCTCGCCAAATAAATGCTCAAAACGGCTTTGCAATACAACTTCATGATTTATTCATGAAGGATGCTGTTTGCAAATGAGACCACAAATAACACACACCAAAGGAACTTTCTTCTGAATCACTTCTAGTCGTGCCTAATAACTTATACATGAAGCTACATATAAACATATGTTTTATATTATAATTGGTTATGTACCAAACTATTTCTAGGTGAGTCGGATAAGGAGCAATAGCAAAATACTTATCCCAGGCTTCACATTTTGCTACTGTGTAGTCCTGGAGATATACTAACTATGTTTTTTGCTCTAGGGATCTGTTTATTTCTTCAGCATCAGACTGTAATTGTGATGTTTTTATGGGGAAGATATTCTTCAAGTTTCCATCCTTCTTCCAAATTTTCATCCAAATTGTTTATAGAATAGAGTTAGACAGTGATTTGGATGATTTTGTGTAAAACACATACTTATTCTTTACATTTATCTGTCAAAGACAGGATTATAAATGTATTGCCAAAAAAAGACAAAGATTTGTTGTCAACTCCTTTGCTGTAAATCAAGGCATTTCTATTATGGTGACAACTGAGATTTTCTTATTACAATAACTTTTCAGAAAATAATTTTTCTTTAAGCATATGCCCATAACTGCAGTCTTTCAAAACCAGGCATCATTAGTGTTTCATCTGCATAAAAAAATAAGCCACGTAAGGAAAGCAAAGACGAGCTAAGGATTGTTCTTTAAAAAATAGTAATTTCTTACACATGCATTTTTAAAACTCCTCTGTTTAGATGACTTTACAGCTTCTGGTTCAAGGTTGCAATTAACAGGGAGTCTTGATAACCAAGATTTTTTGGAAATAGCAGCAAATTAAAAGTAAATAATTTTGGTTTTATGCAATACATTTTTTTCCCTATGTTTTATCCAAAATGAATTTGAAATAGCTGTTTCATGTGCAAAATAATTCAGAAGGTACTTCCCCATGTCTGCTTACAGGTATATATGATAATATTCAGAAAGCTTCTTGCTGGAACAGTTGTTTTTTTCCTTCCTATATCTATTTCATCTGTAATCACTGTCTGTTATCATACCATGTCATAAAGATACAAAATATTTCTTAAAAAAGGTATTCTTCCTTGGAGAGGGAATGTCTAAATTCAGAGAGATGTTAATATTGCACCACATGACTTCCATCTTCTCCTTCCACTGAAACAGAGCTGCATAAAGTTCTCCAGCTCCCTGCATGATGTTGGAGGAGATTTCAGCTCCTAAGAACTGCGGTCATGGAAGCCATGGAAGTTCAGCTAAGCCTCAGGAGGTAAGCAGGTACGGGAGTAGAAGGAGAGTGAAGCATCTGGTGAAGATTTTTGACCATAAATTGTGGTATGAGAAGATATGTCAAATGTTTTCATTAAAGAAATTAGACACATTGATTAAGACACCTTTTTTGGAGATGGAAGACTTCCTTTCAGTCCACACTTTGCTTAAGTTAGCCTCCAAGACTAGCTATAGGTCCCCTGTGTGTCAGCAGAAGGTCTTTACACCTACATTTCTACGCAGTGAGAGTAAATGCTCAGTTGGTTTTGTTGGAGTTGTTTACTTTGTGCAAATAATTGGAGATTTATTTAGTCAGAGGCTTGAACATGACTTTCTGGTCTATAGACTCAATCTCTTCCTTGCAGACTTTTTTTTTTCAGTCTGACTCAATGCATATTCAGTCACTAATAGAAAGTTAACTGTCACCACAGAAATTACTTTGATTGTCTCCTGTTAGCACAACAGTCTCTGGTGATTACAGAACTTTTCTCATTTTCTAAGAAAACTGCATCCATAAACTCCTTTATTTTAGATCAGACAATATGAAGCTGTAAAACCAAGATTTTTTGCCTCCTGAGTCCTCTAACCAATGAGTGTTAGCAAAAACATAGTACGTGCCTGAAGAAAGCCTTGCCCCTAGTCACAGCCTAGTCTGAGAACATCTGTCTAACCTGGCCACAGGTTGTGAGATAGGTCGAAACCGCTTGGCCTAAGTCGTGCAAATATATACTTCTGACCTGTCTGGTTTTCAAACCATAAACGCAGCTACAGCTACTGAAGAGAAACTATGAGCTCTTGAAGACAGTTAGTATGGAATGATATCCACAGCCCTTGTCACCCAAGAAATGTCATGGTTAGGAGACAGGCTGATATAAAGGATAACAATGAAAATGATGGTTCAAACTCTATGGAAAAGGGTTTTGGTAATTGTTCATAATACGGTAGAAACAGATGTAAATGATCGTAAACATTAGACATGGAATTTTTTACATCTCATTTGTTATTACATACTAACTAATCTTTTAGGGCAATGAAAGGAAAAATGTGTCAGCCTGAATGATTTTAATATTCAGCATTGGGTTATTATTTATCACTTTTCAGTATTCTCAAACATTTTCAGTGTTGACAAATAATATTTAATTTCTGCTGCTCTTATTTTCCTTTGCTGTGGTTGGTCTTGTTGCCTGTGTAGCTGAACAGTCAGTGCAATTTATTATTACAATTATTTTTACTTCCAACAAACAAAAACCATGCTATATGTAAAATCTTGCAATGTTTATATGCTAAGTGATTTAGGGTACAGAAGTAATTCATTCTGAAGTACTCTCAGGTGATGAAGTTATCCTAGAATGGAATATTTATTCATGTTTAGCAACAGGAAAGGGAGGAGATCTGTGCAGCATCACATGAATTTATTTAGACTGAGGCAACTCACTTCACCTTTGCGTTTGTGAAAGATAATTTCCTCTGTCAACACTAAGACTGCTTTAGTGTTACAGTTCAACACTGGGTAAGTTTTACCTTCCATGAGAACTTCCAACAGTAACAACCCAGAAAAAACAGGAATTCAGTTATACATGGTGTTGTGGTTTAGCCCCAGCTGGCAACTAACCACTATGCATTCTCATTTTCTGGTAATTTATCTGGCCAGTGTGGCCTGTGTACAATATAATTTATTCTACTGGATAGTGCATGATCACTTCCAAGATTCCTGGGGGACTGGGGTTTCCTATTTGAGCTCGTTGTGCCATCAGAGCAACCCACTTACTCCATGTAGCATCAGTGGCATGATGAGTAGAAGAGACTCTGCCTTTGAACATCAGCCCAGCACGGGCAGTCGAGGTGCCAGGAGGGGCTGTGCTTCAGTTCCAACCACTTCTGAGGCAGATTGAACTCCCTCATATGCTGCCAGAATTTCCTTTTCGGTTGGAGTGTAGTGGACCTCAGATCCCCTGTATACCCAACTCCAAAATTCTAAGGATCGACCTCGGGTCTCCCCTGGATCTTTCTGCCAGAGACTCCAGGTGGGGCCATACTCCCCAGGTACAGTGTAGAGCACGTTCTTTACCTCTGACTCTGTTGGGAATGGTCCAACGGCTACTGCATGCACGATCTCCTGCTTGATCTCTTCAAAGGCTTGTCATTGAAATCATTCATCTTCCAGGTCACTTGATAAGAGAGGACTTTTAATCAGGCTGTAATTTGTAATATGTATCTGCCAAAAACCCACAATACCTAGGAAAGCTTGTGTTTCCTTTTTATTAGTTGGTGGGGACATTGCTGTTATTTTATTGATCACATCCATTGGGATCTGGTGATGTCAATCTTACACTTTTATTCCTAAGATCTGGATCTCCTGTGCAGGTCCCTTGACCTTACTTTGGTTTATGGCAAAACACAGCTTCCAGGAAGATTTGGATTATCTTTTTTCCTTTCTCAAAAACATTTTATGCTGTGTCTTCTCTGAGGTTCTTGTAGAGAAGAAGTTGGGAGACCAAGGGCAGTATAAGAAACTGAAAACGTCATTGGTTTAATGTAAACATTGCTTGGCAACAAGTAAAACATCAGCATTATTGAACTTCTCAGCATAAATCCAAAACAGAGCCTCATAGTAGCTACTGTGAAGAAAGTTAACTCTATCTCATCCAAAACCAGCACACATAGAAATATAGTGGATCTATTACAGAACATAAAAAGACTGTTTCTTGATTGTCATTTCAGTATATTCCAAGTTAGAGATTAAATATAAAGTTAGTTCTTCTTTTGGTAAAGTCCACATTTCGTTGTCAGAAAACTTAGTTGCTTGTTACAGTTGATCATCCTATTTTCTGCTCAAATCCAGGTGCATATTTTAACAGAAGTTTAATTAAGCCAGCATGATGAAGGGCAAATGGTCATTTTTGGCAATTAAATCAACAGGAGAAAATATTCAGAATATAAACATTCAGAATGTAGATATTATGAATGACATTTTAAAATAACAGGCAATGGATTTTGATTTCAACACTGGTCTATCTTTAGAAAAAGAGAGCAGGTCAGAGCTGCACAGAGCTGCCCTAGTAACAGAGCGCATTGCTGATTCCTGTCAGCAACTAAACACCTTTTCATGCATAAAGTGGGATTGCTAGTCAGGGAGATGGAGAATAAACAGGAACATGATTGAAAGGAAGACAAAATTCTAGTGTTATTAAATGAGTAATAAGAAGTGTTTATACCAAAAAATTAGTAGCCTAAAGCAGGAAAATTATTAACAACTACCTAGTTTCTTCCTATGCATTTTGTTCCTTGTTAAAGCATTACAAACACAATCTCTGCAGCACTACTGCCCAGAATATGACTTAATCTTGAAATTATTTGAGAAAACAATATAACCTATCTGATGGTATAGAACACTTCTGCAAGAGAATACTACGTATTCAAAATAACTTGCTGTTCTGGAAGAGGTTAATGTTTTCATGGCTTTGCATAAAATCTGTCTTTCTCCTTAAAATTGTGCAAATGTCTATGATTTTTGTCAGTTGTGATGGTTTGGGCTGGGACAGAGTAAATTTTCTTCATAGTAGCTAATATGGGGCTGTGTTTTGGATTTGGAAGTGGTGCATTAATTTATTGTTTTGCTTTGCTTGTGTGTGTGGCTTTTGCTTTCCCTGTTAAACTGTCTTATCTCAACCCACAAGTTTTGTCACTTTTACTTTTCTGATTGTCTCCCCTATCCCACTGTGAGGAAATGGGTGGTGCTTACTTTCCCCCCGGGGTTAAACCACAACAGCAATCTACAACAGCTTCAACAAAAACCCCCAAGGACATGTCTTTCACACCCAAACTAGACAGATGGAACTATAGTCATTACTCCCAGATATAATGTTTTTCTATCCATCAGAAATATTTCTTAGGTTCTTTGGAACCTAAGTAGTGAGAGAGAAAAATCTATTAAAATAGGTCAGTGGAATTAATACTTCTTAAAAACAATTTACAAGCATGGGTAAAAAATGATCAAAAATCTAAGTCATGAAAGAAGCTATCCATTGAAGACTATGCAAGAAAAGTCTCACAAATTGGCTGACATAAATTGTCTTTAAACTTTTCCTTCCTCCAGAATGTATGAAATAAGATCAGGTGAAGGTCAATATCCTGAGTCTCAGTGGTGGAAAACCTCTTTTGCAGCTCTAGGCTTTACATCACAAAAGACCTGACCAAACGTTTTCTTCATTCCCTGGGAGTAGATTATGCCTTTAAGACTACTCCTGTATTGGACTCAAGAGATGAAATTGCACCGAATGGACAAGTAGGCAAGTTTTATTCAAGTATTTTAGTTAACACCACCAATGCAGCCAGGGCATCATGGTTTTCGGTGTATTTTATGCAAGGTCCCTTGGGACTGGAAATACTTGTCTGGGTATAATGGCAGCTACATTTCATTTCACAGGCTAGTTTTAGGGTTACTCATTCATCACATGCTAACAGTGGCAAAATTTCCACTACAAATCCGCTTGCTGAGACAAGACAATATCATTATTGTAGAAGATGCAGAAACACAAGTTGAACTCCAACACTTGCTGTTGTTTCTCCAACATGTTACAAGTATTTACTTAGTAGGTTACTTGGGTCCTGACTGGCTATAAGCAGGTCTCTAATGTTCATGACGTGGGGGAGCTGAAGGAGGAAAACAGATGTATACATTGTGTGAAGTTAACCATGATAATGGACTCCAGTAACTTACAGGGCAAAGGGAAAAACGATAAAAACTAGCCCTAAAAACGATAAAAACTAGCCCTAAAAACCAGCTGAAAACCAGGAGGAGATACAGGAATCCTGCTCATGCTTTTGTAGGCCACTGGTGGAGAGGGCCAGGACTTGCCTTGATACATGAGCTACCTTCAAAAAGTTCTGATTTAGCTCAGAAACCAGACTGTGTTAGCTTTAAGACGTAAATCTAATTTTAATTTGAAAGACGCATCTTGTGACTCGTAACCTGGCTCTTTCCTGTATACTAAGTCAAAGAAGATCTTTCCTTTAAAACAGGAAATACATAATAGATGGTGGCTCCATGAGCAATTACATTATTATTGAATAATTTTATTAAGGACCAAACCCAGAAACATTAGCCCTTGCAAAAAGTAAGGATTGGTCACATCTAATTCATCATCTCAAAAACAACCAAGGAAATTATGTTAGTAATTAAAAATTAATGCAGTCTACAGATAAAATTAAAAGGGAAAATTAATGAGTGGGGGCTGGATCCTCGGGTGATTTCTTTCGATAGACTCTCCCTGCAGTGAGCAGGACTTCACTAATGGACTTTTTCTGAGAATAAAGGCATCCAAACACAATGTTTTTTCAGCCATATTATGTAGATAAGCTATTGTTTACTCCTTTGCACACCTCTAATTTTAATAACCTGGTTAGCTTGGAAGGCATCACAATTGCTGACAGAGGATAATGCTTGTGGATCAGCAGACGCAATTACTATCTCTGCTGTAGCCATTGATTTGCTAGCTGACCATGGGGCAGAGTAACCTTATCTTCCCCTGTCTGGATATTATCAGCTGTCTTTTGAGGATAATAAAAAGAATTGGGAGCTGCGAATAAGGTGTTATTGTATACATTATATTACCTATTGTAAGCAGCAGGCCTGTCACAAACTACAGGGCATTTAAAGGTGAGAGAAGTTTTGTTGTTTCACTGGCTCCTGTGGAGAAAGAAGGAATCTCAGCAGTAGCTCTGTCTAGGCTTGGGATGTTTTCCCAAGCCTGCTCCTGCAGACCTCCAGAATGACTGCTTCAGCCACCTTCTCTAGCCCTGGGTTCTGGATGCAGTCATGGCCATACTTACCCCTCAGGTGTCTGCCACATGCATAGGGTGGTTCCTCTTGTATCTGGTACCGCAGGGTGTTCCAGACCAAAAGGCACTTTGGAACTTTTAGCTCTATTAGCTTTCACAAGGGGCAGATATACTCCCACTGGATACAGGTTTTATAACTACACCCACCCACCACCCAAAATGCAAAATAAAATAGCATAACTGTCTTTGCAGCAACATGTAGTGTGGACATATCTGAGTCAGAGTCCCCTCAAACTTCCAGCCAGCATGGTTCAGTGCAGTGCTACATGTATTTATCTGCTGAAATGCAGGAGTAGTTTCATTTTAGGTCTAAACTGCCATGGCTGCAACCCAACTGTCTCTGCCCTCAACCTGAGTTTCAAGTTTGGCTTGTGGGTAGCCAGTTTTAAGGACACGTGTGTCAAACGTACTCATAGCTTGAGACCTACAGCAATGCAGTTCCAGACACCAGCATCAAACAACAACTGAACTAGGGCTATCTGAAAGCAGAGGGAACATTACCACTCCTGTGAAATGTTCCAAAGGGAAAGAAGCTGGTGAGCGGAGATATGCAAATGCACCCAGAGATTTTAGGTCCATGTGGAGGAAGACTCTCATGGCTGCCTGGCTGACCCTATCACCAGGGTTGCAGGCGCTTTGTTACAGCTGCTCTGGAAAACATCTCTTCAGCAACCTAATTAGCCTTACCCTGATGGATGATAAGGGGAAAAGCAGACAACTATTTCTTTGCTTTTTCCAGGGCGGAGATATGCAAATGCACCCAGAGATTTTAGGTCCATGTGGAGGAAGACTCTCATGGCTGCCTGGCTGACCCTATCACCAGGGTTGCAGGCGCTTTGTTACAGCTGCTCTGGAAAACATCTCTTCAGCAACCTAATTAGCCTTACCCTGATGGATGATAAGGGGAAAAGCAGACAACTATTTCTTTGCTTTTTCCAGGGCAGAAAGCTGTGGTATTCTTACTCTTCCTTCTATGCCTTGTCTGCAAAAAGGAAGTAAAACATCTGGGAGGTGACACTGGTTTAATGCATCAACCTGTCTAAGGCAGCTTTTAGCAAGTAGTAGGCACATGTAGAATCTGTGTTGGACTGATGTGTGCGCAAGGAGCCACAACTGTATTAACTGCTGCCAGTGGTCAGCTGGGCAGGAGGGGAGTGCTCCTGCTTACAACATAGATCCTGAACTCCTTTTCTCAAAGCTTGCAGGATCCTCTGTGACACTGGGTCCCTTTCTTTGTGATGTGTTTAGGCAAAAGTTTCAATCAAAAACTGTAAGACAGACTGAGGAACACGTCTGGTTTAAGGGCTGGCTTCACAATGATGTGTGGGGAGCATATACATGCTGCCTCTTCTCGTTCTTGAGTTTCATGACTGCTGGAGATGTGCTGCCTTTGTGTAGGGCATCAAGCCCAGGTAGCTGGCTGCTGTGACAAGTCCTCTTCTCTCACATAGTTGTGTCATGCCCAGCAGGCTGGGGTACCAGAGTGCTGTGGGAGGGGAGGTCAGGAGACCCTGTTAGGATGCAGATGGAAAAGAAGACAGTCACTTGCAGTAGGAGCAGATGTGGTTTAGGTTGTAGGAGGTATAGGAAATATAGGTAGCTGGGTGAGGTATATTCTGGAAACTGCTGTGAATAGCTCATGATTAAACTTTCTCAGCAAGCTTACAGCATCAAATGCTTTTTCCTGTGATTTACTCAGAGCCTGTTAAGAACTTTAGGCTTAATCAGAATTGGTTAGTGCCCCTTCTCTCTTGATTGACACTGAAGTCAAAGCAAGGACTCTTCTGTCTCCAGCAAAAACAAGCTTTCAGCTCACGTCCCCATCTCTGCAGTCCATTCCAGGAGCGGAGTGGGAGCACTCTCTTCCTTGTTAATAATTTTGTTAATTTTCTTTTTGAAGTATCATCTCACAGGTGAACCAGGGGCAGTCAGTATCACCCAGAACACACAGGGAACAGAGACTTTCTGCTGGGGAAAATTTAGGGCATTAATCAGCTTTTCCTATATTTGTTTCATAAATAGTTTTAGTGTTATAATAGAAAATGTTAACGTAGAAAGTGTTTGTACGTCTGTTGTCTAAATAGTTTTAGGTTAAAACCATCATTGGGAATGAGAGGAAGGAAGTTGTATGGCTCAAAGTCTTACTACATGTTACTAAAGTAACCAAAAAACCCACTTACATGTGTTAAAGACAAAAATCTGTAGCAGCCGTTAAAAAAAAGAGGATCTTTCAGTTACAGTGGGAAATAACAGTAAATATTTCTGATAAAAGTGCCTCTTCCTTTTACTGACGAATGAAACTTTTACCTGCAAAAATGAGATTAAGTAACATTAAAAAAAAAAAAAGACGACAAGTTTCAAGAAAGGAACAAAAATTGAATTTGGCTGCAAAATAGTTATTTTAACAAGGCTTGAACAAAACTTTTAATTCTCTGCACCCAGCATTTCATTAACTTGCATGTTGCAAGCGATCATGTAATGCCAAAAATTTAAAGGATTTCCAAAACTGGTTCCTACTGTAGATGAGCGTCATTGTTGATATATGAAACAGAAGCTCACAGAGGTGATTAAAAGGCCAGTCTCTAACTGTGTCTGTGAGCAGGTAAGCTTTCAGAGTCAAAATTGTCTCTTGGTACAAGAGGCATCCCATTGAACTCAATGGAACTGATTTAATTGACAACAGAGTAACTTGATTCACAAGTGTACATGAATTTGTATGAGAAATCTAAGATGCGATGTAGACTTACAGAAGTGTAAGCAATTTTGTAGACACTGCTGTGCTTTAAAGTCTTAAAATTATGAGGTAGCCCCTACAAAAGAAAACAAGCAATGTTGTACTTCAAAGTCATTATCTTTCCAACCATTTTCATCTGAACCTAGGCCTTTCTGCTATGTTGGGTACAAGGTGTGAACCGAGTGCACCATATTGTTAGCTGTTTGGGAGGGAGGTTGACCCTGACAGCATAGCTTTCTGGTGACAACATTGTCACTTTTTTTCTGAATCCTGGAAGTTTATTTTTAATAACTAATAGTATGTAATTGGTGTTAACTGTATGAGTCTTAATCAGATAATTCTCATTCAGTGCTTGGACATCATTTGTTTGGTGAATCAGAGATAAGGAAGAAGAAAATCTCCTTTCTGACTGGCCTGTAACAGGCATGTATGTAATCATAAGAGAGCATCTCCAAACCCGTTCTGTTTATCCACATTATCTCATCCAACTGAATGAGCATTTGAGTTCTCTGATCAAATGTAAGCAGTCCATACTCTAACCCATGCTGGCTTGTAGACAAACAGGAATTCAGAAGTAATTTTAATGTTGTACTTGTGGCTGTGAGGCCTTTGTGCTGTGGTACAATTCCATATGAGCTTCCAGGGGCAGCAGCAGTGACAAGGAGGGATACCCGAGCAGTCCCTGTGAGCCCTGTACACGTCATCCCTGCTACACACATCTGGTAGCAAATAATATTGTGATTCCATCAAGATCGCTGCTGCCATGTGAAGTTTCTTGCAAGTGCCGTTGGATTTCCCTCAGTTTTGGAATAACCTTTTATCACATGCACCTTTTCCACCTTTCCCTCTATTTGCTGACTAGACCTAGCCTGTCTAGCCATGCTTCATATGGAGCCACTGCCTGACGTCCCAGTTTGCTTGTGCTGTGGCTTTGTTTACGTACAGGAAGATTGATTTCAGTGAGGTGCATGTTGTCTGTACACAATTCCTCTACTTTTTGTTCAAGAATGAGTCCCAGTGAAAGTAATAGGAAATGGAGAAATTAATCCTATATACCTGTACATAAATTTATTGTTCCCATCCTAATTTGTAGCCTACAGTCATACCTTAGGGATTGGATGGATTTATGATGTATGTTCCTAGAAACTAACTCAGAATCCTTAAAATATGAAAACTTGGAGTTTTGTTTGTGTGCTTGGGTTTTTTGTGATTTTTTTTGTTTGTTTTGGGGTTTTTTGTGGGTTTTGTAGGGGGTTTTTTGTTTTAATTTTCCAACCATTGTTCTGCCAGAATAACGACAGCTAACCATAACATATGCAAGGCTTTTTGGAGTTATTGTACCATGAAATGTCAGCCCATATAGTTTCAAAACACAGTGTGTGGGATTCAACACAGTAACATTAGTTCTGATAGATTTCACAACCAAAACTTCACGCAGCACTCTGAAAATGTGTAAAATTTTGAAGAGTTTAATATTAAAACCTAGTAGATGGCCAGAAACAGTAATACCTGAGAGGTTTAAGTTAGAAATATGTTTTGTCTAATTTTTTGTCATTTTTCTGACATCAAACTTAAGCGACTGGCTAAACTGAGGTATCCAGTGACATCTGAGATTCCCTTGGTACTGTAAGACATCTGCAAGGAGCTGGCAGGTCTGACAGCCATACAACATACGGGAGACTTATGCCCTTCTGCAGTGGTCACCGTATGCCAGGCAGGACACCCTAGCCATTTAAAGTGGCATTGGATGCCTACTTGAGAAGCTTTTATTTTTCCATCAACTCCTTTGCCATTAGCTGTGATTCAGAGGTGTTAGAGAGTAATTAGCTGAGAATTATTGTTTGTCCTTCAAAGGTAGGAGATAGCTCAGACACATTGTCTGTGGAAGTCTGAGAGACACCTGATTTAATTCAGCCTTTGAAAAGTGACACCAAATGTTATCAACAAAGCTGAAAGGATATATGGTTGGCTATTCTAGGGGTGTGAAGTCTAGTTCTGTGGGTCTACTGGGTGTGTGTAATATGGATAGGATGATCAAGGTGGACTAACAGACCTTTCTGAGGAGGGGTGTGAACAGATACAATTGTATGCTTGACTGGACTATATGTGGGCTAGATCTCAAGGCTGATTTGCCACAGGGGTATTTTGATCAGAAGCCTGCAAGGTTAGGCTGTACCAACAGAACTGCTTCAATGATCTTAATGTAGAAGTTACATAAATGATTATTTAGCTAACTAAAATGCAGTTGGGGGAACACAGTTAACAAAATGTATGCAAGGTAAATGAAGTGGGAGTATAAAACAACATGCTTGAAGGGTAGTTCTTTAGGGTGACATTCCCTGGACAATAACTTTAGCAGCTATTCATTAAAAAAAAAAAATAACCATCTGGTTAGTATTTTTGCTAGTTAGTGGTCTTTTGCCTGTATTAATCATTAATTTTATGCCTTATTTATTTGGGGTTTTTTTCTGTCCCAGTTGTACAAACTCACAGTAATAGCTGTCAGGCAGATGTCCAGATATGCAGAAGGAATAGCTTCACAATTTCCACTGGCTCTATACCCAAATATTTCCCATTAAAAAGAAACTTCATTTTGGTAGAATAGAATATTAATTTAAAAATTGGACATTTTTCAAATATAGGAGAGGGCTCATTATTTAATTTAAGCTTGCAATCTCTTTCTTTTAGTAGTATTTTCTGTTAATGATTCAAGTATATTTATCACTACAATATTTAGGTAACTATTAGATTGTTAAATAAGTTTCTGACCTGGCAGTGAAAGTCAGTAAGTCTCTCACATCACTTCAATGGACAGTATATCACACTATGATTTACTTACTACCTATTATCAAAATATTACCAAAATATTACCTATTATCTGATCTGTTGGATATGATAGGGATTTAGCAGCAATGACGGGTAGGAATATATCTGGTTTTCTTTTTATTTATGGGCTGACTCTTCATCAGTTACAAGAGCTTAAACTTTTCCATGTAAGATTAGCTTCAGCAACTGTTTTTCAAGTCTATATAAACACTCCATGATTAACATAAGGACCAATTAAGAGTTTTTTAAAGATAAATTGCTATGTAGTGTCTGTTTGGTCATGATAAACCTGTTAAGCTGCCACAATCGAGCACAATGACTCTGTAACTAAGAAAAACTTCTCTAAGAGACTTAACTTCTTCCATGATTTTTTTTTTTTCCAAATAGTACTACAAATATCTCTGAAATCCTGGATCTGTAGATTCATTGAGTCCTTCAGATTGAAAGAGAATCAGCTTTTTTGTATTACTTTTTTGAGCTGTTTATCAAAATTCAAGCCAGAGCAAACCTTCCACTATAGCCATTTCATTTATTCTTGCAAACTGACACTCTCCTGCTGCAATTTGAAAGGAAGCATAAGGATTGCTGGAGTTATCACATCCCTTTCACTGAAACAGCTGCTACCAGAACAGGTTGTAGCTCTTTGAATCATTTTATCTATAGCACTAATGGCATTAGCTACAGCCATACAGGTCAGAAGTCGGTACCTCCTGTGACTTCTCTAGAGCCACTAGATGGTAATGATACTCAGAATAAGGGTGAAATAAAGTACCTATGTGAGTACGTAGCTTCAAAACCCTCACAACTCTATCAGGGATGGGGACGATTTTATAAGCTCTATAGGTCACAACTTGATTTTCCAAGTACCAAGTGAACTGAGTCTGCCATTACAGAACCTGACACTGTGTTTTACAGAACAGCTGACATCTCTCAGCCTGAGCAATAGAAGAATTAAGTTTCAGGGATGTTCAGATCTTACATAAATTGGCTGACAGTCTCCTGTAGCTATAGATAGTAAAATTGCTATTATAACCAACTTTGAAAATAGCATAATTTAAAGCACTAACTGCATTCTTCATGACAGTCGTCTATGGTACGTGAAACAGATCAGGCACAATAAGAAAAGTTAATGGTAGAGGTCATGAGTAATACAGGTCACCACATATATAACAGAAACATTTTCAAAATAGTTCAGGTTTTAGTATCATTGCTTTTGGACATGTGTTTAACAATCATCAGTTTTCAATACGTGCCGGTATTTAACATGCTGTATTTCCCAAGGGTTTTAAATATCTAAGTTTATATGGCCCTTCAGAGGGCATTTTATAAAGACGTGGAGCAGGAA
>NW_010224895.1:50201-76349 GCF_000690775.1 Eurypyga helias
CTGCTAACAAGTTGGTTTTTGCCACTAAGGGTTAATTTCTAAAAATTCATTGTTCATCTTCTGTGCAGTGCTCCTCTGGACCCTGGCTTTTCCTGGAATATGAAGTGTGTTCTCATCTATTTCATGGGCAGAAATTCAAGCAGCTATACTAGAGAAAATAAAATACTTTTTTGTGTGTTTAAGTAATTATCATATATTCAGTAATCAGCTTTCATATTTTTCTTCAGCCTTTTTGAAGGGATCTTTAGTGACAGCATAGAAAGGCTCAGGTCTCTTTCCATTAAAACATTTATCTGTAGCATGGATTATGTTCAGGTTGCTTTTGTTTTGTTTAACTCCAAAATGTGTGGACAAGACCAGCTTCTCAGGATTTCTAAAAGCCAGCTAGCACCCAAACTTTAAAACTTTATGCTTTTCCAATTCTGTTTAAAAGTTATTTTGTCTCATTGCTATTTGAAGAGGTGGGAATGAATCTCATCTGGATGTGCAGTAATGGAACATATTCCAAAAGTTTTAACAGTTCATTCTCAGTTAATGGCAGAGAAAGCAGAAGGAGAGAGAAATGCATCTGTCAAGATGTAATATTAAAAGAAAACATTATTGGTATAGATTATAGTATTAAAATAATAGATTATTATCAAACATCCGATCCAAGTTAAGTATCTCACAACTTTACAGCAGTGGAGACCATAAGCATTCTAATCACAGCAGAGGAGTACTTACTTGCAATTTGTAAGAGTGAAAACCAGTTTCACCAAAAGGCAATTGTAAGAGGCATTTCAGGGTGGCGAGACTGATAATACATGATACTGCTATACTTTGCTGTAGGCTATATCTAACTTGAAGGTTTGGGAATACCATTTCTGGGTTCAGGTCTGTATTTCAGCTGCATAATGACTCTGCATTGACTCAAAGACCACCATGGCCCCTGCTCCATTTTCAGATATGCTGAGCAGGACAGCCAGGGTCTGTCTTTGGAGAACTGCAGAAACCGGACTGTAGGGAATGCTGACAGTTTTCATGTCCTTATAGAACTCCCTCCCCGGGCCACTTTATTAAAACACCCTTAGGTCACACAACAAGATTCTGCAGGTAGGACATATGCAACCTAAATGCATACAGTAATTGTTTATTAGCAAGTATGAACAGAAGACAGCTGAGATTTAATGAGCTACTTGGCTAAGCATTAGTAGGCTCATCACCTCCAAGAGGACTCCCAGGGGCTTTCTTCTGGTCCGGAGGATGGTCAGGCTCCACTTCACCCTGAAATAAATCCTTGTCATTGCTGAGTTGCCATCTTCTGCCAATTTTTTTTTTTCCCCTTTAGTATTTCTATTTATGTGGGTTTTTTTTTCTCTTGAATTCTTGAGCTACTCATGTTCATCTTCTTAAAAACCATACCTGTTGGAAATTTTGCCTTTCTTACGGTTCCACAATCACACAACTCTCTTGCATTTTAACGATTTCCTTAGAAGTCTGAGCTGAAGTTACACAGTTGGACTCCACAAGAGAGAGGGTCCTTAAAGCATAGCTGAACCTGTACCAGGATAAGTATTGCAGAGTGTGTTGCACCGAGTAGGTTACACCCTACAGCATAGATGCAATCACTGAAACCCATCAGATTTTTAGCTTAATTCTTAAAAGAGTCAGAATTCACCTGTGGAACAGACAATTGTGACACCAGATCTTTGTACTCACTCTTGACCAAAGGACTTTGATAGGAATAAGCATGGGAGATGAAAGACAAAACACTTAAACATTACTGCCTCTCTAAGCACACAGTGTACATTTCTAATCTTGAACAGTGATACATTTGGATAAATGTTGACTTAATTTAAAAAATAATATCCAAAATACATCTTCACTTCAGAATTCTTTCTTTCCAGTTGCACACTTAAATAACCTTTGTTTCTTTCAGATATTTTTCTGTAGCTAATGAAGACTGTTTTCTGAAACACTAAGCAAAGAGTTATTGTAATCTTTATGCCTCAGTGCGCAGAACAAAAGAAAGAACATGCAAATTTAGGGGCGGGGAGGACCTACAAGAAATTATAACATTATTCTCTTCTTCTGTGTTACTTACCTGTAATGCACTATTCATCAGTTCTCAGGCTAGATCAGTTCATGCATTTTTAAACTATCAAGTAGTTTACTAGATTATGTATGAAGACATCTGGAATACTGAGATCTTTCTGACAGTTTACAAAAACTGTAGCCTCTACCTCCATAGGTGATTCTCCAGAAAATTTAATCGGAAGTGCAACTCACTGTGTTTCTTGGAAAAATGTGTGCCATGTTTCCATACATCTAAATGCACAGTGGAAACAACAGGAGCGTGATCTAGCAACAGTAACTGTGCAGGTAGAGTTAATACAAACAGAAATTTATATATCTGGAAGGTTCTTCTCCCTGACACCTCATAGCCTGCTCCCCTGTGTAGACCTGCCTTTCCCTTCCCTTCCCTGCCCATTGACAGCTCTGAATTTATCAGTGTTATCCAAGCATGTAAGCTTCGAAAATATTAAGAAAATATTGTGTATGTTTTGTTACAGAACTTAAACCTGCAATATACTCTGTGGTAGAAGAGAGGAATTGGGACTCTTATTCTTTTCTTTAACCTTCTAAAAATAGAAATATCAGAACCTGTTATGTCCTAAAGTATGACAGAATATCACCTTATGTTGTAGAGTGCCCAGTTCAAATATTTCATTAGTAATGTCCTTTTCTTTCATTGTTAGGTCATGAAACATATTTCAGCATGAATTTTTAATTTGCAAACCATGCAGCATTGAAGAGACACCAGCAAGGACTGAGGCAGGTGGATAGCTTTATTCGTCCTTCTTTCCTAAGCTGCAGAGAATGCTACTAGTTGTGTAAAAAATCCTGCTGGAGACACTCCATTGTCCTGTGCTCCCTGAACAAAATCACCTTCTTTCACCTACCCTTTCTCAAGGAAATGCTCTCTTCAAGTGTTCAGTAAGAACATGAAATTATTTTTTTCCTCTTTCATTGTGATTTATGTTTTATACAACCTTCTCCATGTCCCCAGTCCTGCCTACCCTACCATCAAGAAAACCCAACACTGTGACATAGATACCTGCCCCGAAAGAAAGATCTGAAGATGAACCTTGTCACATGTGGGGCAACTCTTTGTCAGCAATACAAATGCTCACAGAAAGCTCTCTCTAACTCTGTGTAAGAGCAGCAAAACTATTTTCATTAACCTCATCAAGAATTAGGTCATGTCTGTTGTCATTACCACAAACAAGAAATGAAATTATTCCTCATGTAGGTAAATTTTCATCTGAAATTATGTGACTTTCAACATCCCTAATAGACAAAGAAATATCTGAGGGAAAACCAAGTGAAGTCTTGAAAAGAAATGCAGCAGCTACCCTAGCAACTCTCTTGTACATATTTGACAATATTTCAGATCTGATAATATTTCTGTCTCCTGTCAAGGGCTTAAGTCTCTGGACTTGAAGGGGGAAAAAAAAGGGCATTTTACTAAATGGCTGTGATGTAGTGCTGAGCATCACTGATCTACGTAATATAATCAGATACATGTGTCTATGGGGATATATTATTGTGTCCTAGTAGCTGCTGGGGTGTTTTCGCAATGATACTCAGTAAGAAAGAGATTATTTTTATGATTATCTTTTTAAAAGGCCAGAAGAACTGTCCAGGGAACACAAATTCCTTTCAGTAGGGCACACAAATTCATTTCAGATTCGAAGACATGACCTAGAGCCCATGTCCAGTGGTGGGTACTAGAAGGCTGTCGAGGACCCGGAGCATGTCCAGCAGAGGGCTGTGAGAGGCCCTAGAGCACCTCATCAGGGAGGAGGGCTTGAGGGAGCTAGGGTCTTCTCATCTGGAGTCAAGAAGACCTACAGAAGGTCTACAGAAGGGGAAGTGGAGTGGTGTCCATAGTTGCCTGGGGGAGCATTATGAAGAAAATGGATCCAAACTCCCCAGAAAATGTAACCTGGTACTGGCAAATGCCACAACAGTCAGAAGTGCCCGTAAGTTGCAATTTGAGAGGAGAAGATTGGATGCTAGGAAAATCTCCGTTGCAGTGCTGGAACAGGCTGCCAATGGGGTAGTAAAATCTGTCCTTAGGGGTTTTCAGGCATGGCTAGAAGAAGCCACAGCTGACCTTATCTGGACTGGGACTAGTCCTGCTTCAAGCAGGAAGCTGGACTTGGTGACCTGCAGAAGTCCATTCCAAATAACATTTGTATGAGAATAAAAACATAAGAAAGTGCAATATGTGTCTGGTATGCTCCCAAGTTTTGTAAATAGCATCTGATATGATTCATGGTATTTTCTGCAAGCCTTGGTAGAAATTCTGCTTCAAGCACTCTGTAACCACATCAGAAGATGGTGTCTACCCCAGTCAGAATGAGGAAGCATGCCAAGATCAAAAGACCAGAATACTTGCAGGTTTTTCTTCAGTGATTCTGCTTTTAAAGACCAGTCCCTTTAAATGGATACCCAAACCAGCTGGCAACTCATATTGTAACTAACTATAGTGCAGAAAGGAAGGGACCTTTGAGAGATTCCTGCTCTGTGATTGTGAGGAGTGACCCGTAAGGAACAGAGCTCAATATAACTTGGCCTTTCCCTTTCTGACTGATGAATTTCTTGCTGAGAGAGAAATCTATAGTCGTTAGCAAGAGTGTCATGACTGCTTGCAAAGATCAGTTGCTCTGTTCACTGAACTATTCTCTTTTTTTTTTTTTTTTTCAATTCACAGAGGCTATTTTGTTAATAACGAATTGGCAGCATAATAAATTAACTCCAGCATTTCTCTTTCTAACTGCTATGGGGTTGTGATATGTGTTTCAAATAAGGCTCCCTGAGCTGTAAAGTATTTTCTGTCTCACTGAAAGACCCACCTTCAACACAGACAAAATCTAAGCAGAAAATATCAAAGAATATGGTTATGACTTGTTTCCAGCGTAATAATCAAGAATTGACAAGCTATTAAAATACTCATTAAAATAAGATGACCTTGATAAGAGCCACCTAACAACACCATATGATCCATTTGCAAGTACAAGATCAAAAGAGTAAAATAAGTGAAAACTGCATATAAAAATACTTGACAGATGAATGTATATGGATGTCTTATTTCAGACATTCTAAGTCATGGCAAAAACACAGGAATGAAGCCTGACTCCACTTTTCAATGCTTGAGTATAAAAGGGTCTTCAGACCAAGCCTCTTTCCATTTTGAGGAGAGGAACAAATTATTCATTACACCATCAGCATTCTAAACCAAAATTAAACTCTAAGGCATATTTTCCCAATGGAGTAGGTCATTTCAGAATTACATCTAATAAGTAGAAGATGATGCCAATTTCTGACAAGTGAATTTCTTTCCTCTGCCCAGCTAGTAATGCCATCTATCTCTGACATCTTTGGTTCACTCCTCCAGCTTGGTCACAGATTTAGAAATGCACTTTCTCACACTTCCTGTCCCTGGTGACCCAGTCTAGCTCCTGATGGTATTTTGTTGTTGTTTTCAGTATTCTCTCGGTACTCAACCCCCTTTCTTTTATTTAGGAATTGTCACTATATGTCTAGCACACCACAGCTTCTCCTCGTAAAAAGACCTGGATCACCTTTTCTCCCCAAGCACCTCTACTACTTATTTTCTCCTTGCTGCAATGTTTCCTCCTTCCAGACTCCATCACCTTTCCAGCTGCCATCCCCTCTCCTGAAACCAACCTTCCACATGCTTCAACAACTTTTTCCCAATCAAGACTCACAACTGGTCATCTACCTGTACCCATCTTGTGTCAGTGGCTTGAAAACCACTGACATCTTAGCTTCTGTGACCTTGTCCACTCCTCACTCTCCTCTTGCTGCTCTTTCAGTGCATCTTCCAAAGGGTGCTTTTCCACTAACCAACAGGAAGGTAGATTCTGTTACAAGCAGGAACTGGGGTTTACATATTCTTTTAAACAAGGACTTCTGCTAAATTCTTAATTTTCCATTTCTTTTGTCTTAATGTTGTAGAGTTTGTTGTTTCTAGCTGGTTAATCTAGATTGTCTGTTGTTATGAATGGCAGAAGGGAAAACGGGAGACTGTGACAACAGCAGTAATTTTGCAATCAATAAAATGCATGCCTCAACCACCAATTTTGTCTCTCATAATTTACCTTCTGCCTCAGAAAAATGCTCAGCCATTAACTTTCACGTAGCTTTCATCGTTTACTCTTTAATATTCCCTGCATCGTAAGTAGCATCTCTGAGGTTATTTATTTCCCTACCTGCTTCCTGGTCAAGATCACAAGTCATGTACTTATCTGAACTGGGTGCATATAGGGACAGAAATATATTCATTTTCTTCAGAACTCTTTTCTGTTCTCTGGTATGTAGATGGGACGAGCGGTATGTACAGACATCACCACTGGTGTGGTCGGAGATGTGTGAGAGTGGGAGAGAGTGCTGGGAAGGGGGTCTTGTTGTGCATGTATTTTCAGACCCACAAGTCATTCTGTCACACAAGCCAGTGGCCCACCCCAATGACTTCTGGAATGTACTAGATGCCGTAGGTGAGATGATGTCCCTTGGTCAATGCACCATCCAGCTGGCAGACACTGGGCTGAATCTTGGCTGCAGGTTAGCTCTGTCTGCAGCCAGCACATGGAAGCGATGGCAGGCATGCTGCACCAGGAAAACCCTTGATGACAGTAGCAAAAAGTCATTTTCTTGGGCTGCAGCCATGCAGACTGTCCTTTGCAAACCCCTTGTAACTATTGTTGAGTCAGCAACTGATTGCCCAGAAGCTTTTTCTTCCTGTTAAAGGAGTAGCCTTCTGTAGATGTGACCAAGGCTTTGGGAAAGCTTTACACAGCTTCTTGAAACCAGGATCAGATTTAGACTGGCCCTGGACCCTGGTAAGGATTAAAGTGGTCTCTGGGATGGTCCAGATAATTTAGTTCTTGTTCTTCATTCTGCCGCTTTCACAGGGAATGGGATAGAGAGAGATTTATTGGGGTTTTTTTGCCCTAGAGCCAGAAGGAGTCATCTTGCCTGTAAAAGGGAATTTGCAGCTTTGGTTCAAGGTATGTGGTGCCCTTCGTGCCACATCCACTTATCCTCCCAGCAGCAGTCCTCAGACTGGGACTCAGCCACGGGTATAAAGTTCTTCCTGTGACAGACAGGCGGAGGCTCACCAGGGATGCAGCAGTGGAGCCATGCTGAACACCACAATGAACATAGATCTGCAGATGTCTAGGGACTAGTAAGTACAGAATAGGGAAAAATAAGCACACAAAGGGTAAATAGGTGAAATAACAGCTCAGTGCCAAATGATAAAGACAAACTGTATTCCATTTTCTTCTTGTGGATTTTTGAGTTGGTTGGGGTTTTTTAATGGTGTATTTGCTGTTTAGTGATTTTTATGAGCAGTCCTCAAAGGTTTATAATAGTCTCTTTTTCCAGTGTGGGTGGATCTATTTTCACTACATTTGGAATGTTGCTTTTTAATCACAAATGCCATTCAGCTGTGCATGGAGTTTAAGCTCTGTGCAAATCCCTCAGATATACCAGAACAACTTGTTTGTTTAAAGTGAAATCCCTCAGATCTCTGTGAGGTGGAAATCTCTGTGGAATAAGGTCTTCGCTCCAGAATTCAAGCAGTGCTGGGGAAAACATGCCCAGCTCTGACTAGCAAACAGCAAATATGAATCAAATAGCCTGGGACTTAGCTTTCAAATGCTTGCAGCTCATGCTGGTTGTCAAGACACATTGGACTGAACTCCAGGAAGGAGGTAGAGTTGACAAACCAAGGTAGAGGAGAAGCAGAAAAGATGAGCACTACAAAGTCCTTGTCATTCAAAGTCAACTTCATAATTCTACCTAGCACAGAGTACCCGAGGTGTACACAGAACCAAGTTCAGCACCTTGGACCTGGGCTGGTTCCAGACTAGCCTCACTCTTGTAGACCAGCTTTGGGGCTGATTCAGGTAATGTGGCTGTAAAGTAGCAGTTTCAGAAGCCAGGAGATGCCATGCGAAGACCTCACATAAAAACTCTTTACTCATTGGTGTTTGTGTTGAGCTTGCTGCAATAAAAAGAAAAGATGCTGAGATAGAATTGAATGCAGAAGCAACGTTGTTGTTTCCTTCAATACAGTCAGGATTCCATTTGGTCTGAATTTGTCTTCTGTGCATTAGAGGAATAGTACCAAAAAAAAACCTGTACAGAGCAACTGAGTTTGCCGTTTATTGTTATGGTGCTGATATACACCCTAAAGTACAGAAGGCGTACAAATCCACCTATTACACCCAACTGTATCAATAACGATTGATTGGTCTCATATCATGGAGTCCCTGGTATTATATACCATTGAATGAGACAGTCTTCCTCTACTTCTACCTTCCGGGAACTCCTCCTGGAAGACTTTTAGTTCTGATGGTTAGGCTCCCTTCTCTATTTTCCCCGCTTTTATTTGTGACTAACTTATACTCATCCATTCTCATGTCGAGTACCTTTCAGTGTAAGTAATTCTCCCCACAGTGTTACAGACCTCTCCCATGCTTGTAAGGCTCATGACCTGGTTTCTCTATCCTTCTGGTCATCCTGCCTTTTGTTCCATTCAGAGTTGCTTACTCTTGAATGTGATGGCAAGAGTTATATGCATTTCCCTAGTGCTTTCTATCACAGTACAGATACCTGCACATACATCTAGCTCTGGATCCCATGCAAGCAAAATGCCCCCCATAGTGGCTTCTCTCCAGCAATTTATCCCTTTCCCAATAACATTCATTTATGTGCACACCATGGAAATCCTAAGTGGGGAGGGCTGACTACAAAGGGTTAGAGCAGGCTGGAACAAGTTGGGAGGGGGGTGCAGTGAGGTGCATTTTACGGGAGCAACAGTGCTGATGATTGCCAGGTTGTCTGAAAATAACCTGCAGCCCCTTTCTCTTAGTAGACATGCTCATGCATCCTGGAACTTCACTGGTATGCATTACCCCAGATTTTCACGGTCATCCTGTGATTACTTGCTTTTCCCTTCCAGTGTTTCCAAAGGTAAGAGTGTGTGTATAGCAGAAAAGTCTTTTTGACTTTTGTTACACTTTTATAGAAATATTGAAAAAAATAAAATCTTCCTCCTCCCCACCCCACCCTGCTTCTTGTTTGGCAAGTTGTTTTCCAGCTCTTCTAATGCCAGGGATCCAAACTTCTGTAGAATATATTTAATCAATATAATATCCTTGCATCTTGCTGGCTTTCCTCTGTGAACTTCCATGTGTCTTTCATTTGTTTTTTAGAAGAATGAATTATATTATTTTCCCAACTAGTCAAAGTATTGAAGCCTTAAGACATCTGCTTCTTAAGTCACAGAAGTGTAGCAGCTGACCTATAAAGCAGTGCTTGGGTTTTTTCCCTCTTGGCTCTTGCTGCTTTCTGTTACTGGAATGTTTTCCAAATCAATTTTGAAAAGATGGTAAGACAGACCTATTAAAAGATAATATTATATATCCCCCACTTTAGTTTTCATAGTCTTTCAGGGACAAGAAAAAGGATAACCAGATTCCTTTGCGTGGGGCCAGATCTGTTTTCCTTGCTTGGGATTTCTGAAAGAAGAGACAATAAAGTCTTAATTTTGCACCTGTATCAGTGTACTGGAAATTTGATAGTGGCATCAATTTCAAGGAGAGAAAGTGAGAATGCAAACTTGTGTACCTCAGCAGCTATCTCATTTCTGGATCTTCTCCTTGAGGAGCTTAGTCTGTATTGGCAAAAGGTGATGAGATCTTAATATCAGTGCCATACAGATAACATAATCTAGAAAGGATGGGTTAAATTAGACATGATCAAACTAGCTAGGATCATGTAACTCATAGAATCACAGAATGGTTTGGGTTGGAAGGGACCTTGAAGACCATCCAGTTCCAACCCCCCTGCCATGGGCAGGGACACCTTCCACTAGACCAGGTTGCTCAAAGCCTCATCCAGCCAGGCCTTGAACACTTCCAGGGATGGGGCATCCACAGCTTCTCTGGGCAACCTGTTCCAGTGCCTCACCACCCTCTCCAGGAAGAATTTCTTCTTGATGTCCAATCTAAACCTACCTGCTTTCAATTTAAAGCCGTTGCCCCTTGTTTTATGTAAATAGACCAGGGGAGATTAAAGTGTGTAACATGGAGAGATTAGGAGTACCTAATTAAGTGGACTAGATAGCTCTGAGAGACCTACTTCTGTATAATTTGAGGGATATAGAACAGTTCTTAAGTTAACAAAAAGAAAACCTTCACTCTCAGTTTCTAAGGTGATATAGCCATGAAAAAAACTAATGAAATCCTAGAATATGCAAGGGGACACATTTTCTGTAAAGGAGGTCATTAAAGGCACAGCAGAAAGCTCTGATGAAACCTTATCTGGAATATAGGTACTACACTTGTCATTGAAAAAATTAATCCAGTCCGGAAAGCATGCAGAGGAAAATAAGTATGGAGAGGAGGGAAATACCAAGTCCTGTTTATTAGAAGCTACAATTGCCTTTTATTCACTATAGTAGGGGAAATAAATATTAACCAGCAGAATAACGGAGCAGGATCTTACATAGAACAGCAACACAGAAGCAGTGTCTTAGGTCACCTAGGAGAACCAATCCAATATTCTTGATACACGTGACTTTAAAAAAGCAGGTTTATTTTTTCATGGAGATTACCATTTTCCATTTTCATCACTCATACTCTTAACCAAAAGAATGTAATTTTTTCTTAATGTACTGTATCTGAACTTTTCCCTGCAGTTGGTTTCCTTGGTTCAGAAATTTTAATGAATTTTTCTAATGAAGAAAAAAATAAAGAATGAAGCTGGTAGAAATAAGGTCAATAAATACCTTATACCAGCCATGGTTGCCTGTATTTTTTATCAACTTCGTTATAAAAAGGGTTAACACACTAATTTCAGTGCAGCATGTGTTCGCCGAAAACTAAATGCATCCTTGGAAGCTGACACTTCCAGAGCAGCTGATGTTGTCCTTAATGTACTTTGCATTAGTTTGCCACAGCTGGAGATCTCAATTCACAGACATGAAAATAATCAAATTGATTTCCCTTCCTTCCTTTCTTCCTCTCCTTCCTTCCTTCCTTCCTTCCTTTCTTCCTTCTTTCCTTCCTACTTATAAGCCTATTTGAATCCCTGTGTAAAATTGTGGACCAGCAAAAACATGTTGGCTGTGGAATATTAGGCATACAGACCACTGCACAGAAAATTAAGACAATCAATTGTTCATCCAGTTAATAGGCCAGATTGAAATGTATGTGTACACAGAGGACTGGGAGACTTTACATCCAATATTTAGAGTTTCCAGGGTTGATACCATAATGGCTGACTTCTCAGCACCTAATCTCAATAAAGCATTTATGCTTTAAGCTTTTCCCTGAAACAAATTAGGCACCTAAATAAAAGTGAAGACTAGATATGTTGTATTGAATCTGGGCCATGGTGTACTTTTTTCCTTTATCCTCAGTGTTGCTGTGGGTGACAGGGCAGAAGGCTCTCACTGAGATCTCTTCCAGTTCCGTCAAATGCTTGAAGAAGCATTGAAAACTACTGTGCAGTAGAAAAATAGTGCAGAATCAGTTCTTATTAGTCTCTGTTGGAGGATAAAATGCGGCAAAGACAGCTAGGTGACGACGAAAAGAGAAAAAGAACAAATATGGGGTTGGTGCCTTTGCAGGTGGAATGTGACAGATACATGGAAGGATGCCTGGAATACCTGTAATCAAGCTAAATACAAAATGTCAGAGGAAAAACTATTTGCTATTCTACAGATAAAAAGAGCTTTTTCTTTTATTTGGGTGTGTGTAATGACAGTAATAATAATAATAATATGACACACATTATGACAAGGACTGTTCCTATGCCGTGTCCCCATTAGTTTGTTTACACCATATCTGTTGCCAGCCAAAGAATTTAGCAACTGTACCCTGTAGTTCCAGCTCCTGTTAACACTAGACAGAAGAGAAATCCAGAGCAGAAAATCTGTGCTTCCCCTGTTCCTCCCTTTCTGGCAGGAGTCCTTTCACCCTTTTGCAAGGACCAGAGGCAGGGAGGATGTGAGGACCCCTCTGACAACCCTTCTTGACTAACAGAGAGAGGAACCGCGCTTCTAGGATCCAGGACCAAGATTCATTTACCATCTCTTTGGCAGGCACTGGGTAGCCACAGTTCCTGGACACGAAACTGCCATTTTTGCTTATTCTAAGGAATCTTCAGAACTTGCAAGGACCTCGCCCCAAGTTTGTAACTTGCTTTAAAGATCTTACTGTTTACAGAGATTACAACTTCTGTTCCATTAATAATATAGATATTTATCGTACTGATGTGGTAGACAAGTGTGTGTTCTTTTTGCCTCAACCAGGTGAAGATTTATCTTAGACTTATGAGAAAGCCGCAGTGTAAAGATACATCCTAAATCTATTCCTCAGATTTATCTTGGCCCAGCATATGGCAGTATACTTTTAAACTGGTTAAGCAGAACTCCTCCAGCATTTTGTCCTGTCTGATACCAACATCATTAATCTTATGTCTGTAAGAAACTCGGCAGGTCTGTTGTCACTGGGCGCACATTGGCTAAATACCTGCCTGCACTTGATGAGCAACAACAGCGCATTAATGTCATTTGGAAGATTTCTTGCCAGACATACATTCATCTCGTCTGATCTACATTTCTTTCTGAGCTTTTTCAATGCTAGGAATTTCATAGACAATAATTATATCTACTTTATTTTTTAGGAAATTTAAAGTATGAATATTAAAATCCAAATTATGCTAAAGACTGGGATCAAAGTTACACTTTGAAAAACAAGATAAAGTTTCATCTTTCTGCCAAGAAAACAGATATTTCAATAGTTTACTTAATTAGATGTTAATTACTATGCTATGAAGTTATGGATTAATTCACATACGCATTCCCCCTGCCAAATCCATATACGCATAGCTACGTACATTTTCACATACGTGTATAAAGCATGCACCTGCATGAGGATGCAGATGTGTAAGAGTAATAGAATCTGGAGGTACCATCTAGCATTTTAAGCTGAACATAAGCAAGCTTTCTACTTTGCAAATGTCTTAAAATTTGTATTCTCTAAGCGTTGCATCGACCTATCAACCAGCCTGCAAATATTTCACTTTTACTTGCCCACAGAACCCTTGAACACCCTCCGGCAGTGTCAGGTTTGAACATCAAATTTGTGTCTCAGTTCTAAGCTGTGAATTGTGCACCTTGAAGCTCTTCCCCAGGCTCAGGGCTTCCCGATCACAGGGAGCTGCTTGCTGGAAAGGAGGAAGGTAACAACACCCACATCCTCAAAGCTGTTGTTATTAAGATGCTTTTGCTCTCAATTATTGATTTTGGGCTGACTTGTAAGCCAAGAAGCCGAACGAAGTAATCTGTAACATTTCCTTAGCTAAAATCCAGGCAGACACAAGATGAAAAATCAAAAGTTGCTGAGATCAGCCTGATGTCTTAACTTGTGTTGTGTAAGCTCATGTATCTTTCTGCTTGCAGGAAGTCTATTACAGTGGTGATGGGCAGAACCACATTATAACTGTTGTAATCCCTTACACATCAGCAGAGGTGAAGCTGAGGAATTGATTTGCTCTTACAGAGAACTGGCAGGACACTTGATTGTACTGAGTAAAAGGGTAAAGGTAAGTTATTATATAAGTTATTATATAATAACTTTATACCGTCCCTGATCCAAGGCATGCTATAAGTGGACATCTCAAGACTCCTCTAGAAAATTTTAGCCCTTTACTCCAAACATCTCACAAATACACTTCTAGTGTCTGAATTTCAGGGGTACCACATGTCCACTAGACCCCAATAGGCTCGGCAGTATTCAGTTCCTCTGAAAGTCTGGGTGTAGTATCCAAAGGTACTTTGTAGAAAGGGAAGATTGGAAAACAAGTATAATTGTGCAAGCAAAGTCACATTTACACATCCAGGTACTTTCCTTTATGTATTCAAGCATGTTCAAATTTTATAAATTAACAAAATGGATTTCCTTTAAAAGACTCTCATTCTTTCTTCAGCCAGCTTGTTAAATTCAACCCAGTTTACTAAGAGCAAGGCAATTATCTCTATCAAAAGGCATTAAAATTAAAAAGAACAGAATCAGACACTCTTAGATTAATGTGGAAATGCAAGAGGAGTTTATAATCTTTGCTCAAACATAAGGCCAAAATAAAAAGAATGTTGCTGATGTTCATCCCTCAAAGTACGTAACAACTGAAAAGCAAAGCATCAGTGTGATCTAAAACACTGTATCATGTAGTTATCATTTATCAAATCGTCTATCATTTGCCAAATACATTTGCAATTTAACCATCATATATTGATCCTAAAGACATAGTTACATGGTAAAAAAGATGTCTTTTCAGGGAACTCTGCAGTGAACCAAAGTGAAATGATTGTTTAGTCCTTTGCTGAAATTAATTTTGCGAAAAGCAATTCAAGCATAGATTTTTTAATTGCCAAGTGACCAAGAATAACAGTTTCGTTTCAGAACATCTGTTTTGCCAAATGCAAGTTCATGATTAAGATAAAAAGTCAGTAGGGAAATCATGAGGGCAAAGGAACCATACCTATGAAATACGGTAGTTACATCAATGTGTGGTTAATTACGTGACAATATAATGTAACCAATGTATGGTGAATTATATTACTTACTGTAGTTCTTACATTGCTACAATTAATTTAAGCTTCTAATTATTCTATTAAGTAAATAATTTCCAAAAACCCTGCCAGAAGAGGCAAATTCTTATTTTGACTAAATTGTAATCAGCCTAATGATATTTCCTTTCACATCATTATGCAATAATTTATGGTGCAGCACAAATAATTCAGATTAATTCTAAGAATATCAAAATCATTTATCTATTTTGAACATGATACACATTCCTGTGTCCTGGAAGCAGTGAAGTGAGTTTCTGTCTGATGTCTTAAACGTAATTTTTAATCTGATTTTGGTTTCTATCTCCCTGTATGTTCGTCGTACACCTCCTCCAGAGTTACACTAATAAGACTGCTGAGAATTCTCTTTTATGAATAGAGTTAATGGCATGTGCTACCATGAAAACTGGATGAAAACACATACTCTTAGGAAACTGATCTTTACTTACAGGTTCCTTTCAATGACTAGAGAACTGGAAAACAAAACTCAGTATGAGGAAGGCGGACAGTGTCAGAGGGACTGGGACTAACCCCAGTTCACACAGCCCTGGCTGTCTGACCTGTTTCAAAAATGCAGGCTGAGGAAAGGTTACGTAGAAAATAAAGTTAGTTAAGGAATAATTTTGGGTGAAAATTTCAATATACACAGAGTAAAAAATACAAAGAAGGGTCTGAGAGTTCTGCAGTCACTAAAATTCATAATTTTCTTGTCCTGCCAGGGACATTTCTCAAATATTGGAATGATGTCTGGAAACATCTTGACAATGCAAGGAAAAAATCACTGAAGCTTCTTTCAAGCAAAAAAGATATATCATTCAGCAAGTGTAGCTCATTTAGCCTTCACAGGAGTGTGTGTTGACCCCTTTGCTCCCCATGGGAAGTCTACCCTGTAACATGCTCTTTTGGTAAGCACGGTGAACCAGCAATTAAAGCGTCTCTGCTGGTGCGAGCTGCTGTGCTCTTTTTGACAGGTACAGTTGGCTACTCCTGGAAATCCTCCTCAGTGCAGAATGGCAGAATGGCTGGAATCAGAAGGGACCTCCAGAGATCATCTGGTCCAGCTCACCTTTTGGCTGTGCGCTTTTAATGGTCACCATACAGACTGCTTACATCTGTAGCACACTTCTAGCACATATTAATAATTTAGCTATCTTTTATAAACTATTTATAAGTCAAGTCCTAGTACAAAGTGTAGCCAAATATCCAGCTTTTTCCTGACTGGAAGCTCGAAGAATATGGCCCCAGAGGTAGGTACAAAACACCTGGGTCTTGGGCTTAAGCCAAGGACAGGTGAAAGACCCTTCAACAAACCCGAGCATGCTGGAGGACTCAACCTCTGGATCTCAGCAGGATGAAAGCCTGTTGACAAAGCACATTCACTGTACGGTCTAACTAACCCACAGTACAAGATTAATATTTTACTAGTGAATTTAACTGAATATTATGCTTAATTTACTTTACAGAAACACGTTAGAGTGGTGCATCATGTGCACAGCTAAAATAAAGGCACTTCCTAAATTCCTAGATTGCCTATTTTGTGCCTCCTGATAGATTAGTTTGGCCAAAATTTTGTTGACTCTGCCAGAATGAGTCATAGCAATACCAAAAATTTATTAATTTATTTAACTTCATTTAACATCATTAAGAGTTGTTACACAGTCTGGTTCTAAATCTCCTGAATCTGTAGTGTAGAGGAGCAGACTTATTTGATTATGGATGGCTCTGAAGTCTGCAGTTTCCTAGGGTTACATATTTTATGTTTTCTATGTCCCATGGCATCTCCCCAGAGATGGTGTGGTAGAACACTGCTTCCCTAAAGGAAGCACTGCAGCTGGATATTCATACCTCATTCAGCTAAAATAATAGTATCTATTTGTTCAAAATATAACCTTTTCTTTGCTCAGATTCCTATTGAAGTGTACTTTAGTGGTTTTCTTACCCTTTTAATAGGCAAGAATTTAATCTTTTAGTAAGAAAGGAAGCTTTGTTTGTTCAAAAGTGAGCATATGCTAGTAAGTGCAATAAAATAAGACCTCACCACCCACAACTTTTATTCCTGTTTAATCACTGTTCCACACAGGGAGTGCTGAGGTAGGATTAACTTCCGAAAACTATCAGCAAGACAGAAAATTCACAGCAGGCATGTTTGTTATGTTTATTTGGATTTATAGAGCTGCATCTGAAAATCCTATCACTTAGTGATTTCATTTTTGTGAGACATAAACCCTTTCTGAATTCATCTTGTATAGCTTTCACAGAAGGAGAAAAGAATAACACACGTTTTTTTCAAAAAGAACCCAAACATTCCTTTTACTTAAATTGCACATTGTAAGTATTTCATCCCCTCAGACTCCATAGTTCCCTGGCAGCCTTTGCTCACCTTTTCTCTCAGCTCTCTCTTACGCAATGCATCACGAAGAGAGAAATGTCCTCCAGGCTTTGAGCTGATACAGGCAGTCATTACTCTTAGATGGATGAGTGTCAGTATAGAAGGGGGGTCTCTGTGCTCTAATGGAGAGCACTCCAGAATATCACAGGTGCTTAGGAAATCTTAAGTTACTCTTCCACTAAAGTTGTACAGAACAATTATGGGAGACAGAAGGGTAACTAACATTTTTCTCTCTCTCCATACCTTTACCCAGATGACAATTATTCCATGGGAGGGAGAGGTCAGTTAGAGGAATACAGGGAAACTTCAGTAGGACAAGCCAAAGTCCTACACTTGGAGGTAGCATCAGTATCAGTAGTAGTGTAGGTCAGTGTAATGATAATGCCCAAAACCTAACCTAGAATGTGAACCACCACACTAATAACTTCATAACGCACAGTAGAATCAGGCCATGCCTCAGAGCTTAAACTTGCCATGGAAGATACATACAAAGGGAATATTATTGGGTGGGGGAGAAAGCTAAGAATTGAAACAAGCCTAATATCTTTGTTCATTACAACCAAAAGATCCCCTTGCTTTCTTTCAAGAAGACAACTGCTTTCAGCATGTGAACTCTTTGGAAAGAGGTGAAGGGTTCAAAAAACATGGAATAACAGTATTAATTTTTTTCTTAACTGTCAGTGTTGAGGCTGTGTTTCTTATATTTAGTTGAACTAGAATTATGCATGTGACCTGTGGTAAAAGAAGAGGCGTATTAACTCGTAAGGTTGAAACATCTGCCACTTGTAATGATGTATTTTTGCCCTTTTTACATGCCTTAAATGTTAAGCAAAATGCTTGTAAAAAAAAAAAAAAGGCTAAGTAAAAAAAGAAAACCTAGAAGAGCTGGGATTAAGTTTGAACTTTCTACAAGTAGTAGAGGCTAATTATTTCAGCCATAGTTTCTTCTCAATTGAGCTAAATTAATAACTCAGTATAAATCATTCTCCATATATATTTCTGTTCAACGTCTTTTCTTGTAAAGGCTGTTTACTGCAGTTCCTGTGTAAATGAGGGTTGCAAGGGAGACTTCTAATATTTTATGTCTTCCAAACTCAGTTGTTAGTTTTTAATTGGTTTACAGGAAGGCACTGCAGAGGTCAGTTACAGCCACACCAAAGGGATTGTTTAGGCTGATGTAGCAATCAGTTGATAATTCCCATTGCACCTTCAGTTCCTCTTGATTTAATTTCACTCAACACTGCTGAGGAGAAGAACTGGCATCTTAAACTTACTCTGTGATTTTTTCTACATCTACCAAGAAAACACTAGTGAAGCTGCTCTGTTTTGCATAAAACATTTAAGTGTTCCTCAAATAAGAATTTGGACCCAGGTCTTCACGGTTAATGATAACTGTTGGAACAAAGTGTCATTCTGGCGATCACCTGCCAAATGAAGGTTTATAAACTCAAAGTGGCACAGCTTTGGCAAAAAAAACAGAACCCCAAGTAAAAATATCCAGTAGTTTAATAGTTAGGCACTGCCCTGAGAAGCAAGAAACTACACTGAGTCCTTGCTCCACATGCAGAAAGATCTGGACCCTGGTAATTAGGCTTATAATCAGCTCAGCACTATGAACACATGGCTTCTTATACAGCTCTCCAGGGTCAAAATTCTAGGTGGCAACTGATTTAGGGTACTGAGGATTTAATTTTGTCCTTAAATGCCTATCATTAATGTCGTCTATTAGAAATGTAAGTCTTCTTGTGAATTGTCTCTTGTCTCAATCCTTTATCTGTGATATGTTGTTCAATACATTTAATGTTTAAAACTGAAGTCACCTGCCATTTGTTTGCTGGGTCTGTTACTGGTCTGCTTTTTGATCTTGGAGTTAGTAATTCAATTTTTCAGCCAGCAGAATAGATATGATATTACTTTTCAGTTTCATCCTCTTCTGAAGGCTAAATAACATCTATAGCCTAAGATGATCATAAACTACAAACCCTTAGGGTGTTCATAAACCCTAAGGTTTCTGAAATATGCATGAAAGAGCATACAAAATATAATTTCTGCTTCAATAAACACAGAACTACTACTAAAAAATCTGTAGAGAGCAAACTTTTGATATCCAGCCTCTAATCCGCACTCTTTTAATGGCAAAGGGGTAGAAAACACCAAGCACTATGCCAAACTGATTTGCCTTGAACAAAATAGAAACACATTGCTTTTGGGGGAAATGTTCATTAAAATCGCTCCAATTGTACCTGCTTTCTCGGCTACCTCCTGCATAATCAAACTTGTTATTTCACAATTAAGTCAAGTTCTTTAATGCAATAACTTCCCTGGTTTTTCTCCTCCTGCCAGTCAACTTGTATTACAAAGGCTTCTTCTACACTCAGCCAGACAGCTTGCTGTAAAGTGCTCACTTTTCTCTTAAAAAATAGACTTGACATGCAACCTACCGCTCTGTACAGTCTGTCATCAAATCATCTGTGTGGCATAATCCCTACCCTGCTATGTCAGAAAGGTAGCATGTATTCAGCTGTCTATCACTTCTTTATGCTCATTAAACCTTTGATGAAGCCAGTGAGCCAAAATAGAATGTGAAAAATAGATGATCCTTTGAAATCTTTATGAAAGGGTACTCAGACATGCAGTCATTTAAAGAAAAACATAGCATGTAAGTATGAAAGGAAGAACAGGTATCACAGAAGTGCATGCTATTTTTAGCTTTGATTTCTATTAAAATAATAAGCTGCATTTTTGGTTATATGTTAATGAAAACTTCTCTAATGCTTAAAGGCAACTTTACTGTAAGCTTTATGCAGATGAATGAACTTGAATTAACTAAAACATTATTCTACCAATTCTTTAAAACTTACAGTGTAAGACAGGCACCATAGCCTTTCTTATCGTCAGGAGGAAGACAGAAAAATGTCATCTTGTCTTTCTTCATTAAATTATACATACATATCATTTATTGATTTCACATATTATTTTACATGTTTGTATAAATGCACCCTTAGATCTATGTCTACAGTTATTGCATACATTAAAAAATACAAAAATGCAAACCCAATGTCGTAACAAAGACGGTTTTTCTCTATTTAAGAGGCACAGCATGGTGTATTTGCGAAAATTGTTATCTAATGTGACTGAAGGAAGTTTGATATTCCCAAGTGCTTAAGAAAACACCCCAAATCATGAGATTCCTTAAACATCCATGGGATTTTTGCCTTAACTAAAAATATGTATATTGTGTGCTCCTTGATTTGAATCTGGAGGTGCACTTTTTATATGGCTTCAGCCATCTTTCCCTGCAACCCTGAAGACTAGAAAATTCACCTCCTTATAATGCAGTTGGAGGCATATCATTTTCATGACTGCAGTAGTTATAAATGTACATGAGTTGTGAGGCTGCCATCAAAATCTTGAGCCCTGGCCATACCGGCACCTCAGAGTGTACTAATGGATCAGCGGTGGGTCTCCTACATCTCCACAGGCAGAAACAACCACAGCTTACCTCCAACTACTTATCTCACTTGGGTTTTGGTTTGGTATCACCCTTCCAGTCAACCTGCTAACCAGTCCTGTTAGCTGGAGAGTGACCCCCCCGTAGGAAGCAGTACCATGAGATACACAGCAGCAACTTGAAAACTGCTTGGCATGGATACATCAATGCATGGATACTTGCAATAAGAAGTGAGCATGGCCTATTCTCCTGATACCTGCTGAAGGTCTGCATTTTAAATAGTAGCAGTTTTAAGCCACTGGAACATGGAGACATTGCATTTGTCTAGTTGAGAAGAAACATAGTTTTCTTTTGCTTAAATATGCTTTTGCCACAAAAAAAAAAAAAAAGACTTGTAGTGTCCATCCAAATACAGATACTGATAACCACTTGTCATTGATTCAAGTATAACATACAGATTTTAAAGATGACAGCTACTTGCATCTCAATAGTAGAATTCAAGCTGACTTAGAGAACTCATGAACGCATACATGGTTAAACCTCTGTACAGCATTTGACTATGTTTTTTTGTTAGTAAGTAGTGCTGAAAAGCAAGACCAAATCCCTGCAGTGCAAAACAATGTGCAATAAATAGATTGGAGATTTGCCTTAAAAGCACATATTCTAAAGTACTGGAGGAGAAACACCCTTTTTGTCCTTTACATAGGGACCTCAGAAGTCCTTATTCATAAAGATTAGAGGAGGAGATCAGAGTATTAGAGAAAGAAAAAAAAGAAAAAAAGAGGATGCATTTGTTGCCTTCCCTACTGGCTACCTTCAGCCAAGTAATAAGCAGCAAGGGAAAACAGTTCTGAAGTTGGATAACTGTTTCTCTGAGGTTTTTTGTGCAGTCACATCATTGCATGATGTTTTTCATTTTTTCATTTGTTGGCATACAGATTTGTCTAGGAGATGTGAGCATTTATCACCTAGAAAAGTGTGATAGTATGCATGGGCAGATGCATAATACAACTGGAGTGTCCCCTCACACCACTGCATTATGTTTGTTTGGTCATGTGTGTAATGACTTCACTGGAAAATGTGCAAAGTTTGGTGGTCAAACTAACAGGTCCAAACCAAGTAGAAAAAAAGGAAATAGAGGTTTTGAGCTAGAAGAGAAAGGCCACAAGGGTTACATTTTGGAAATGAAAAGAAGCAGATCAAGTAACAGGAGAAAGTGAAAATGTGGTGGATGTCGCAGGTAGGTGGTCACATGCATGACATCTCCCAAGAAGCAGGTAAAACAGCCCCCCTACGAACAAGTGAATTTGTCATTAAGATTATGTAAGAGAACTGTTTGTGCTGGGATATGTTAGACTTTTTTTTTTTTCCCCCAGTTCTGCAAGCCCTGTGCAGTCAATACTCTGTGGAAATGTATGCAGCTACATTCTTCACAAAACCTTCTCTGTTCACTGGCAATTACCTCAAGCCTTCAATTACAGCAAAAACCATGCTAAGCATTGTAATGTACTTTAACACTAACTTTCAGACCAAAAAAAGCATCAACTTTTCATAGAAAATGGCAAATTTATCTTATCTACCACTGAAATATCCAGTCACTAAGAAAACTGCCTTCCTCCAGCAAAGGTTCTGTTCTCATGGAGAGCAGTTTTTCACTGACCTTCTCACCCCTCAGACCTAGTCTGTTGCTCTGCAGAAGTCATAGTCTGTAGTACAGACCATGTATGTCGATAGTACAGCAGCCAAAATACATAATTATTTTATGTGTATTGTATCTTTTTTTAGGCAGCAGGAAGATGACAGAAGTACCTCTTTTCATGCTGCTAATTATATACATATGTGCAGACATGCTAGGTAGTGAAGCATGAGGAAGCCGTAACAAATCAAAACAATGGAATGTGTCTAGTATTCCTGTCCCTCTGTTATGAGTTTGGTATGAAAACAAGAATTGTATAATCTGATAGGCTCTCTGAAAGCCATCACTATCGTACAATTCAGAGAAATAGAATTAATTGTTTTAGGCTGCCACTTCTTTTAACTCTGTATTGCGACCATCTAATGCAATCAGAGAGATGATTACAGTTTCACAGATCTGGAAGGCCAGGATGAGCTATGCTTATGCCCTTGGTAGTACATGTGTGTGTGTCTGCTGAGTACTTCTCATGGTGGAGAGTCCTCCGCCTTCCCAGGTTACATACCCCAGTGCTTTGCTATCGTTGCTTATAGAAAGGCTTAATATGCAAGCCAAGTCTTCTCTCTTGCAATTTAAGTCCATCATTTTTTGTCCTGTCCTTAGCAGACATGAAAAATAGTTTATTTTCTTCCTAAATACTACAGTCCTTTATATGCTTACTGTTATCATACCCCTCCCCCTATTTTAATTTATTTTAATCACTCCTGACAAAAATATCCTTTCCAAGTCTCTGATCAGCTTCCCACAAGGATCGTGCATAGACTTCATACAACTAGCCCACATCTTTCTTGACATTTGGACACCCAGCAATGAGTATTGTTTTTTGCGAAAAGCCCAGCATGTGCTGAATAGAGTAGGATTCGTTCACATGTACATAGATTATATCTCCAGCTATAAGTCACTTTGTGGTGTTTGCCTTGCTCACTGCAACATGACCCTGGTGACCCATAGTTCACCTGGAAGCCAGAATAAGCTTTGGAACTTTTCTCTAGAAAAATGTCATTTAATTAAACAGCTGAATGAAATGCCCTTTCACAGAAAAACAGTGCATAGCAAAAAAACTAAAATAAGCTCTGCTTGAACCTAAGAATTTGCACCTGAAATTTTGTATGCATAGCACTTACATGTTTCTATTGCCTTTGAATGGAGGTATTTCTGGACAAACAGTTGTGCTTGATGTTTTACTTCTACGGGTCTAGAATCTGTGTAAAAACGTTTTTGAAAACCTGAATTTCTACACTGAAAATCTTGGATGGCAAGTCACAAACCTGGGCCTGTGAAAGTAGGTGTTTCAAAGCTGATGCACAAGGAATGAAGCTGTTACATTAGGAATGGCATGGAGGGAGAGAGAAAAAGACAGGCAATTAGAAATGGATAAGCTGGTTCACTTTAAATGAAGTTCTTGCTAAAAGGAAACCAAAATTAAATGTGCTGAAGGCTCAGAAAAGGCTCATGTGCATCTCTTCAGCTCATCACTCTTCAGTCAGCAGTTTTCTCTTTTGGAGAGGTCTGCTCTTCCTGCTGCCAGCAAGTGCTTTGTAGATATTGCAGAGATATGCAAAAACTTCAAGCAACTTGGGTAGAAGCGTTCTGACAGCCCCACAGGTTCTGCAAGAGGGCTCATCAAGGCAGTGAATGAGGGGGCTCTGCTGTCAATTGCAAACACGCTTGCTTTGCTTGCAAACTATGTGCTGGTGACAGGATTGGGCCCAAATAAATTCCCCTCTGACTGTCTAGTGCCAATTATAACAGACTTGCAATTTTTCTGTTGTTTTTCAGTTCTGTGGCTTTATTACTTAAGTGTAATCCTAGAGTCATCTAGGCAAGAAGTGTCTGGGTCAGGTCCTAAAATCCACACCTATTTCTTCATTCACTCCTAACACTTCTAGAGAAATAAAAGACCAAAATCAACAATGAGACCTCATTGCAGCTTTCCAGTGTCTGAAGGGGGCCTACAGGGGTACTGGGAGAGGACTTTTTACAAGAGCCTGTAGTGATAGGACAAGAGGTAACGGATACAAATTGAAAACAGGGAGGTTTAGATTAGATGTCAGGAAGAAATTCTTCACAGAGAGGGTGGGGAGGCACTGGAACAGGTTGCCCAGAGATGTTGTGGATGCCCCATCCCTGGATGTCTTCAAGGCCAGGCTGGATGTGGCTTTGAGCAACCTGGTCTAGTGCAAGCTGTCCATGCCCATGGCAGGGGGGTTGGAACTAGATGATCTTTAAGGTCCCTTCCAACCCTAACCATTCTATGATTCTGTGATTCTATGTATAAGAATCGAATAAGAAACTTAGTACATGTCTTCTTGTTAGAGGAATTTCATAGCATAAAGGTACATGAAGTTATGTTCCTACAAATGTTTAGTCATTAGAAAGGTATACCTTATTCCATTGCAGATAAGGACATTTCTGCACATTCTATCTCATAGGTATATGCTTCTTCTCCTGTTCTAAGAACCACCAGTTAAAGCTAAGATACAATAATGAAAAAACATGAGATTATTATTCCCTGCATTTATGGCTACATTTACAGAAGGAGAATTTTGTTAGCTGATAGAAACAATTGCTGAGACATAAAATAATTGATCGTGTTTCAGAAAAAAATCAGGTTGGTTTTTTTCTTGTGCTTGTAAAAATGATAAATAAGTAATCCAAGGATTGCAGACGACAGAGCTGTTTATTTGAAGAGTGAGAGAATCACTGGGAGCTATGTCAATAATTCTAAGACAACCCCTGAGTGCAGAACTGTTGTCATAGTGCTCCATAAATAAATCATCTCTGTAAAAATACTGAATTTTTACTCTGTAAAATTTTTACTTTGTTAAAATTCCTCAGGAATGGTCCCTTCTAGTGAAAATTTCCCCCAGCCTTAGCAGCACACCCTCTTGTGGGACTTACCAAGGGGCATATAGCCCTCTAATTCAGTTCAGGAATTGCCAAAAGTTGGCACACCAAAGCTTAAAGTTGAAATATATGTTTAACTGTCAGGTTTTCAGGGCTGAGCTGTACAGAAACAGAGGCAGGTAGGTCCCTAGCAGCTTTATGGGATACCAGAAACTAAAATTTAAATTTCTGGAAGAGATTTAGTTCAGGGCAGACTTTCTGGACTCGGTGGGGCAGTGGGACTGCAATAGCAAGGTGGCAGTCTGTCTCCAGTAAGGCCTGGCTATCAAGCATCCATCTGCCCTGGATCTGCTTTATGCCAGCTCTGCTCCCTCCATCTGCTTGTGCCAGGGTGTGGGTGTTACAAGCTACACCCTACAGACACCCCCAGGCACCCAAAGTTACCTGGCCATGAGTGCAAAAACAAGTAGCATATTCTTAATTCTGTCTCTGCAGTCAAAATAAAGGCAACGACCAGACCATCAAGGACAAGTGAGCTTCCGTGGGTCTCACTGAATTCAGTGCCACAGGTCATAAAGTGAATCCGTATTGTCACAACTGTCAAGACCCAGCAGTAAGTAGAAGATAACTTAGCAGCTTAATGAGCCTGTCTTCGCCTCGATTGCACCAGTAAGTGTTTTAGCGTGTCTTTAACAACATAGGCTTCTGCTCTAGGTAACCGTGGAGCGTGCATTCGAAGAACAACGTGAATACTAGCAGTCTGCTCTGAAAATTGAGGAGAGATGCAAGTGTTTTCCGATCTCTTCTTAATTTACTAAAGAAAGAAGAAAAACTGCTCCAGAGTACTTTCTAGGCGAGGCAGGAACATTAAATCATTCAAGATCTGTGTCACAAGGTTTTACATGTTTCAGGTGGTAATAGCTCTGGGCATATGAGGCCACACTGTGTACTCTATTATTATTTAAATATAGATTTTCATTCTCCTGTCTATCTGGATCTTCTTCCAGATCAATAGTAATACTAATAATGTTATACTAATAATACTAATAATA
>NW_010224895.1:76365-76665 GCF_000690775.1 Eurypyga helias
TAATAATATACTAATAATACTAATAGTACTAATAATACTAATAATACTAGTAATACTAATAATACTAATAATGAAAATTATAATTCTTATATCATTATTAGAAAGAGGATGAGCAGCCTATCCATTTGGGATCAAGACATGAATAGTCATCATTAAGGGAAAGTTTATAAAAGATTTCCTGGTCTTATTACACCCACTGAAGCTCCAAGGAAAATTACTGTCAATACTTTGTACTGAACTTTCATCAGTTGCCTTCAGGACTTCACTGTTACGCAAAGTTACAAATAATTTGGGATCAAA
>NW_010224895.1:76772-106300 GCF_000690775.1 Eurypyga helias
ATATTTATTAAGTAGGGAGAGTAAGCACACATAAGGATTGGTAGTGTAAGAAGTCATATATGAACTGGTACCGTAAGAAAGTCATTTAAGCGTACTGTGTTCATATTTAGATTTTATTTTTAAGATTTCTAGTTTTCTGTGATTAATAAAATAAGAATGAATAGTCATATAATAATTTGACTATTTTTTATTGGATCTTTCATATTTGTACAATACTTTCATATATTATTAATAATTTTTATTAATTCTTTTTAAAATTTGAGCAGTGCCTTGATCAGAGAAGTTCAATTATCACCTATTTGATCATCCATTGTCTTGCCGAAGAGAAAGAAAATTAGTTCCTCTGAAAAAATTGGTCGACTTAATAAGTCAGCAAATGCATCCCATAGCCTAAAGGAACAGTAGCAAAAGAAGAAAAAAACAACTACCAGTGCACATTCTGTGGGATAGAAAAGAAAACTTTCTATTCTAACGAGAAGGAAGAAAAAAATTACCAAGTGACTGTTCTTCAACTGCTTGTTTCCTACCTTGCCAAATTCTACATCACCACCGTAGCTTTCTGACCTTATGTGGCACGCAGAATTGCTAGGAGAATGACAGAGTAAAATGAGGATGAATGGCTGAAATACAGCCCTTTGTGCAATACTGGCAGGAGTTTTCTTCCAGCAGCCATTTATAATGTACGGGGCTGGGAACGGGCAGAAAGCGTGAGCTTTTGGGCAAAAACAAATTTATGAAGTGCTGCCATGCAGCTAAGGTCAAAGAGAACATCTGATGCTAGGCATAACAGGGAGTTAATAGGATAGTCACCATCTTGCTCACAACATGACATACCTTTGCAGCTAAAAACCACAAATTTTGAGGGCTTAAGAATGAGCTGTCTCTGTGGGGACTGTGGCGCTGTGCTTGCTTAGCCTGTGAGTTGCCAGAGGGAGTAAGCTGTTTCTCAGACCTACACACAGGCTTCCTCGAACTGCAGAATCCTGAACAGGTTTCTGTCAGCTTGTCTGCATAGGCAAAAAGTGAAATGCTTCTTCCATCCATGGACAGAACTTGTGAAGTACAGTAATTTGAGTGTGAAGGGGTACAACAGCACATACACAGAGCACCTTTCTTCCAGCAGAAAACACAAGCCCCTGTTAACAGAGCCAAAGTGGCTCCTCAATGGGGGTTCAGTCTATAGTGAAGCCTGTGCACCTGACACTGGAGATGTCTTGCCTCACTGTTTTAAGGGTTTTCTAAAAAGGATTCTTCAGGCATGACATACTTTGCCATGTAAGATGCATCCAGAGAAAGGGAACAGCCAAGTACCCTGATTTTCTTGGTTCCCAGAAGTCCTGCGACTCTCCGTCACCCCCAGTCCAACACAGCACAGCTCACCTGTTGAGGTAAGAACAAGGTCTTACACTCAGTTTCCTGATGTCTCCTTCCAGCCCTTTAACCCTGTGTCCAAATTTCTCCATGGATTACTTCAAATATAATCTCCTTCACCCTTGCAAAATCTTTCAGATCTTGTTCCCACCCAACTTCACATTCCTCATTTAGTCCTGGGGTGTGACTGCCACACCTGACCAACCCTGACATTATTGCCATCTCCATCTCCTGTTGTATTTCCATAAAAGCATTTTCACACCTTTCCCCATGCTGCTTCTCACTCTTGGAAGGTGTTCCACATAAACACAAACACTGCTATGCTATTCTTCCCCTTAATCTCCCTATTTAATTTTTTTTCTTTTCTAGATGCCAACAAAACAGTTAGCAACAGTTAAGCTGCCAGCATGCTGGTAGCTATCAGGGTGGCTGATCTGATAACATTTTTTCTTCTTTCATTTCTTCTCTTTTTTCTTCTTTCATTTCTTCTTTTTTTTCCTCCTTCTTCTGCTTGAGAACATCACGCATTTTCTGCTGTTACAGATTTCAAGCATAAACTGCTGGGGACAGAAGTCTTTGTTTTCTTTAGATTGTGGTCTGTGCTTATCACACTCAGGTCTTAACCTGTTCTCCTTTGCTACCCAAATACAAATTATTATATTTGCAGGATCCTGAAAAATCTGCCTAATATTGAAATAATGCATTCCTTCACAGCAGCAAATAAAGGAGCAGATCTCCTTCTCCTTTCAGGTATATTATTTCTCAGGAGCCTCGGAGGAGATGCTGGTAAGGTACAAAAGAACATAACCCCACCAATATTTAAACCACACAAGAACACTGTAAGGGACTCTTGTCACTGTACCAAATATTTCTGGTTTGAGGGAATTTAATTATGTCTTGCCTGTTTCATGGAAACTGTAACCTAGATACAGAGCCACCAAACTGATAAAGATAACTCAATATTTGGCATGTTATGAACAACCATATTTCAGAGGAAATTATTTGAGTTCATTTATATAGATCATAGGCCTGAAACTAAATTACAGTCACGAATTGTGGCTCAGCAGTGTTCTCTGAACTGTAATAGCAAAGTCCAAGATAAGGTCTGGGTTTTTTAGACTTCCAGAACAGAGTGAAACTTCCCTTTCTTTTTATAATGTCAATTTTACCACTGTACATTTCAGCCTATGGTAACATTTTTAATTATAAACCTCATTTTTCTGATAGACTTGGACAAAGTGAAGAAGAAAAGTGTTTCAAGATTCAAAGGAATTGCCACAGGTTGGGAGCAAATGATAAACTGTTTTTTTTGATTATTTTATCCATGTGCAAGAAAAAGAACGGTTTAAGACTGACTTGGGAATGTCTTCACTTTCTCTATAAAATCAACATGTGAATGCTTCACACTTTTTTTTTTTTTTGAACCACTCAAGGTATTTTCTGATGAAGAACATCAAACCCCAATTTTTCATAACCAAGTACAACTGGTAACTCTTATTGTAGAAAGTACAGCTTGCTTTATTTCCAGCATCATTACAAGGGAAGTATACTCAAGTCTCTCTGGTTGATAAATGAATAATGAATTTAGCTCACTGTGCCTCAGCAGAGGAAAACACATGATGTGAAAATCCCAAAAAATAGTACTAACTTTTCAAATCAAACATAACTGAAACATTTTCCCACCTATAGATGCCGTAGATTAATGTTTGAATCCCATGCTGATCTCGGGTATTCACCACTTCACAAGAAAACAATAAGAGCCCAACCTAGATTTGAAACTGTTGTTTTTATCAAACATCTAACTTATTCTCCTGCAGTGTTAGAGCACAGCAGGAGAAAGGGACTACACCATAAAGATGTAAATAAGCGTAGGAAGTCAGTGCTCTCTTGCTTAAAGTTTGTGATTGTATCACAAAGGAACTTACCATGTATTTCAGTCTGGCACAATCTTATTTTACTTTCTAAATGCTTATGGATTACTGAATACCTCTGTATCAATAAAAACCACTTTACTCTTAATTATTTAAATGATTGAAAAATTAAACAAACTTCTTGGATCAAAAATGAAACAAACTTGTTGGATCAAGTGTGTTCCCCAGTTCAGCTGAGCTACGCTCGACACCAGAGGAAGCAGAAGAGTGACTTCTGTCATCTTCACCTTCTTTCCTTTGTCGTGTCTCTGGCAGGTGCAGGAAGACCTTTTGAGAGCCTGTTCATTTCAAGGTGTTTCAGGTTTCATCTGTACCATCTTTATCTCCTGCAATTATACACGTATCAGGCTGACTAAAAATAAGTGAAAGGAAGACTTTGTTCCACTCTATTAAGGAGTTTTCATCATATTTGATACAAGTTATGTAGTGATAAAAGCTATATAATCATGCAATTAATTATTCTATTTCCTTACATAAATGATGCATAAAGTTTTGTTACCAAGAGAAAGGGATGGTCCTCTATTCACTGGCACATTAAAATTATTAGGCATTTAGTTTTGAACATGTATACTTATTTAGGATTACCACTTGAACTTACAAAAGCCAAGATATTCGAAGAGTTGATACCCACTCCAACACACCTGTGGGTCTTTTCTTGTCTGATTAAGTCCTAAAGAATACTATTACTGACTTTTCATTTCTGGCTTGCCTTTTTTTTTTCGTTATCTCCCTGAAAAGGTAATACTTCCTGTTTAGCTTCAGAATTGTACTTGTCATCTTTCTCTGCATTTTGGCTTTGTTTCATATGCTAGGCCTTAAGACTGACAGACCTGGGAGAAAGTGGCGAGTGTCTGAATAATGAAACTTTGTAGAGGTGGTTACCCAGTGCCATCAAGACTGATCAGACAAAGTGGTTGTAATTGCAGGGTAGGAAGATATTCATGCCAGTGAGAGTGCAAAGTTGTAATGTAGGCTAGAAATCAATTCTTCCGCTGACAGCTACTTACCAAAATTCACCTTTTCTTAGAGGATCCTCCACTATTCTGAGACGACATTTTAGAAGTTCTTGTGGATCCTTGCCCCAGTGCCTTACCTGAGAGGAATCTGCAAAAAAAATCTGGAAAGAAAAATAACTGGAAGAAACTGATCAGATTCCTGCCAAGAGCACAGAAGTACACATTATTTTCTACTCCACAAGACACTGATGTGCTTTTACATACAGCAGAATCTCATTATTTTGTACTCCATTATTCATATCTTGGGTAAACCACACAATCCATGCAGAAGTTAACAAGTTCTTCCCACAGCCAGTAAAAAAACATTAACAGCAGATGCTAAAGGGATGCTTTATTTTCAGTAAATCATTGGTTTTGCAGAGAGAAAATTCACTGCTTTCACTTGTCTGCAAATAATTAAAACTGAATTGCCAGCATTAATTAAAGATAATTCCCAGATTCCACTGTACTTCAAGATAACTATACTGTTACATTTGTCAAAAAAGCACTTTCTTTTCAGAGAAGCAAGCAATATAATGCTGCCAACAAAATTTCTGTGAAGCTTTAATCTTCCCCTTCCATAGGGAAGTACGTAAACAGTGAAAAAGAAATGGTTATATAAAAAACTGAGCCAGCTAGAAAGAATTTTTTTTTTAATTCATCAACATGAGATGATAATGGAATCCAATCAAGTCCATGTTATGAGCAGAACTAAGAATCAACACAGTATCTCCTTCAAGATGGACATATTTTCAGTGCTTTCAGTTTAAAAAACTCATTCCATTCATAGAGTCCAAGTATAAACCAACTTTTCTGAGTAATGACTAAGTGAAACAAATCATGTGGCAGATACAGAACATTTAATTAAAGATGTGAATATTTTTTTCAGATATTTAATTCAGTTTCTGAAGCACTGCTTCGTGTTTGCTCTTGTTAATTCATTTATAACCCATGGCAGCCTTGGCCTAGGCTAAGAATGCCAAAAACTGAAAATCAAACTGAGTAACATTATATAAAGTAACAGATGGGAAAAGGAGTGGTTTAAACACAAAGCTAAATCCCACTGCTGGAAATTAAGCACAAGAGAAGGAACAAAAAGCAATTCATTCAAAGGAGTAAGTCTTGCAACTGAATGGCAAGGAACTCATAAAAATCCTTCTGTACATCATTACAAATAAGAACATCTGGTTTACTATAATTATTAGAAACCTCCAGGTTTAGTGCAAGTCATTCTTTTTATGTATAATGCCATCATCCTAATCAACAAAGGAACAGCACTGCCAAGGTGGGATCCAGCCCAAAGGTTTTGTGCAGTTTGAAATCTTGCAGGTTTTTGCATATTTGGAGTGTAATTGTTAGTGAATATTCTGGCTGTTGCTTTTCATCCAACTTCTGTCTGTGGTCATAGCAGGTTTTATGTCAAATTTTCAGTCCTGCAACAAATCCAGACAAAGATGTAGGTGCATGGAAGATACTTTTTCTTTGTGAAAAATATTTTACGATTTTTTTTTTTTAAGTGAATCTGTTGTTAAGGATATATTACAGGAGGTCCTGACTTCTACTTTCTGATGTGTTCCCTTCATTTACTGTTACTCTGATTTCCTGATCTGGTGCTTCTTTCACCTGAAAGCCACAGGAGTAGTGAAATGGCTGTTCAAACTTCCAGATCATCTGTAAGATACTCTATGCCAATGGGAAATGTGCCAGTCTCTTCGCAGAGAGAGGAACTCGCTGCTGCATGGTGTGCACCACCACACCTGCCCTGGGGAAAGGGAGCACAAGTCACGAGAGGAGAGAACCTCTGCACAGGTTTCTAATTCAGGTCTTCAAGACTGAAAACCTGGCCACTGCATCCATCTGGTCCAAGTGTCCAGCTTTTCCCTCTGGACACCTGAGTGTGGTAAGGATGTCCACGTCTGGGCCATGCCTTGTGTGTGTGGTGGAATCATGCACTCTGATCCAAGACACCCAGAGCACTTCCAGATATCACAGTGTAGGCTTTACGTCAGTGGTGTTTGTTCCAATGGTCTCTTGGCTGTTCCAGCAAACCCTGGAAACAAACACGGAGTGCAGCCATTTACTTTTAATGTGTAATTTAGTAGACAAAATAAGGCAATTTACACTGACATTTTGTGACTGTTACACACAGTAGTTAAAAAAAAATATATTGTGTTACTTTCTGGTTCTGAATAAAATTATGACATAGAAATCATCAGCTGGCTTCCTATCTTACTGGAATTTCTTTGAATATATCCAGATTAAACTATATAACTGAGCTGGGCTGATAAACTTTCAAAGGCTTTCCTTAGTTTGAAATATATCAGGAAAAGTACAAAGACAGCTTCTTATCGACAAAAATCATTCAACACCTTTTGCTCCAACCAAAGGAAGATGACTCTATTCTGAAAAAAATTACTGACTTACTTTTTTATTATTATTTTAAAGAATGATTTATTTGAAAATGTCCTTATTTTAACCTATTTGCCTGAACCAAACTAAATACCTTTTCAGCTATTTTACAAATCTCAAGCGCCTCTTCAAATCCCTTCACTGACTTTCTTTCATCTACTGCATTAGATTTTATCTCTGCAGATGAAATCCTACTCCCTACACACATCTCCAAGTGCTCTCTTCAATGACAAGAATTCATCTTTAACCCTGGCTGAGTGGTCTAATCCTTTCCACAGAGCATTTACTACCAACATACAGACCCAGCTTATGTCCTCCCCTGTCCCTGTATGTGCTGACCATACTCCTCTCTCTCTTTCCAGTTTATTGTTTCTCTAACAGATACTCTTTCCTTCACATCTTTCCAAAGAAGTGATAATCTATTAAAACAGAGCAGGATTATGATAATTCTATTAGCATCACCACTGATTTTATTTGATTACATCCATTCCTTACATTTCATCTTTTTAGACTGTAAAACCCCTAAATCTCTTTTGTCTTTTGGTTGCATTTCTCTTGCTGTGAGATAGCTTTTGGCACCACAGACCCAGTCATCCATCAAATGTCCCAGTTTCTGTTGGCATTGGCCACAACTTCCTGGTCTTGCACAGTTTCACAGTGCATTTACATTGAAGGATCACCGTCAAATTAATGCTTCTTATTTTCTATGGCAGAAACTTGCTGAAGTCAAATCTTGACATGGAAAACAGATCCTGGAACTCACTGAAAACAGTCATTGCATTTTAGAAACAAATTAAAAAATCATAAAAGGCAATTCTGCCTAGTTTTAAAGGATCTCATGAAAGTATAGAATCACAGAATGGTTTGGGGTGGTTTGGGTTGGAAGGGACTTTAAAGATCATCAAGTTCCTACTCCCCTGCCATGGGCAGGGACACCTTCCCCTAGACCAGGTTGCTCAAAACAATCATACCTCCCCAAGCTGAGCTCCTTCTTAGGACTCCTAAGTTATGATATGATGCTGGGAAAAAAAAAAAAAAAAAAAAAAAAAAAAAAAAGGCCAAACAAACAAAAAAAAACCAAAACCAAAAACCAAACAACCAAATCTAAAAACAAAACCCAAAAACCATTCTCACACCCCAAATAATTGTGTAAGTCATTCAGATGTCTTCAGTCTGACAGGCATGTACTACTTTGCACATGAATTTTCCTTGGTACCGTGCTCCAATTTTCTGATGTGCTATGCAAGGTGCATTAACACTGACTGTTCTCTAATTACTCATCACAATATTAACTAAGGCCTTTCCAGACTTTGATCCAAACAGTGGAGGCTGGGCAGCAAGCCTATTTATGCAGTGAACAGATTTCTCTCTACTTACCTGTTAGCTGGTCTGCCAATGCTGTGCCAGGTAAGGGCAGCTGCACGCGGGCAAATGTCCTGGACACCATGTCTTGCCCTGAGGCTGATAATGGTTCCTGGAGGAAAAGGATTGTACCAGTTTATCTAATTATTTTAGCATACAGACTGTGTGCCAGTCTATCTTAGTATTCAAAGCAATTTGACTTTGCCTGCTGACAGCTTCCCAGTTAATTTCAGAAAATGTGTGTTGGTGAGTGATTTATTCTTGCATGTGACTGAATAACCTAACCCTCAGCCTGAAAGGGTTTGCAGATTGTTAATAGGGAATACACTTCTTGTATTATCAGAAATAACACTTTTTTATCCTCCACACCTAGGCTTCAGCTCACAGTGGATGTGTTTCTTGATAGCATCTTTTCTTTGTTGGTCCCTGTGAGACTTCACAGATGAACCTAGTCTTGTTGTGAAGTGAGTCACTGCTGTCATTTCAGTTGCCAAAGAATTGTTTTTATAAATAATATGAGCATTTCTTGTTATATAGCATTTCCTAATTCAGAATAGTTAAAGTCTACATCAAAAACTTCACAAGCCCCTCTGTTATTTTTGGTCTCCTTATACCCAATGCATGATTAGTAAACATCTTCCACAGCCACAATCTCTTTGCCCACAGTGGCTGAGACTGTTGTCTTTCCTGGTTAGGGCACTGACGAGTGGTAATAGCAGTTTGCAGTGCATTCCACTTACCCAGCATTCAGAGGATCTTTCAAGGGTTTGCATGTCTCCCTCTGAAGCTACATCTCATATCCAGTGTCCCTCAGGAAGCTGCTGCAGGACTCAGAAGTTTTTCCCTTGTCGTGTGGTACCCAGAAGATACCCATTGTCAGCGTGCTGTTGCATTACCCGTGACATTGAATCTGCATCAGGTTAAGCCAAATTTTTGTAACAATCAAATTGGACTGTAGTTGAGATTCTGGGCAGCATTTAAAGTGGGCAGGGGGAGGGAAGATCAACAACAAAAGAAAAACAAACCGTGTAAGAGGATGTGTATGTACATTACATAGCTATGGCAAGAGTAAGTGCCAGGTGAAGATGATGGTAAAATAAACAGTAGCACTTGGTGTGGGTGAGGGGAGTCCTTTTTCATTTCTTGAATGAAAAACCTTGCAGCTGAACAAGGTTTGTCCTTGAAAGTATTTCCATGTCCAGCAAAATATGAGGAAAAATATCTATGTTATTCTGGTCTCTGCATTAAGCTTCTAAAATGAGTTTTTCAAAATAACATAGTTCTAAATGAGAATGAGATGTAGCAGCATAAAAAGGCATTCTCTGTGACGGAGGGAGAATGTAATGCCAAAGATTTTATCAATGCAAATAGCAGTATTGGCAGGGTTTAAAAAAAACCCACAACATAGCACATATATTTGCATATCTAGCACAAGAAAGGTTAAAACCCTAAATACCACCAACTTTATCTAAAAAATAGTTTTTATTTCTTTTTCAGAGTGTCTTTTAGGGATTCTTCGAAACTGTCAAACAGTCAGCTCTATTGGCACAAACCACGCAAGCATACACGCAATACAAACTGTGAAAATAGCTAATCCAAATGACAATTGCTTCCCATTTTTGACAAGTATTCAGACTGGCAAATTCCATAAAGGCCAAGGACACAGATAATATTAAGTTGTTTCTGTGTGTGCACAGATTTTCCTCTTTGGTCCCAAGAGATTTCCTATAAATCTCAATTTTAAAACAGTTCTGTTAATGAATCATATGATAAAATCCACTTATCAATCTCACAGTTGTGAAGCAGCAAACCCAGTCAATCATAATACTTAGTGTCTGAAAAGATAACTCTCAAAAAGAGAGATGTAAAACTCAGAATCACAGTTACAGAATTAAAACTCCCGACATTTCCTCCTTCCGCTTCTCTAACTGCACCGAGTGAGAAATGATTTAAGGTCAAGTCCACACCAGGCAAAGCAGTGTATGCTTAGGGTAGCATGAAAACCACCACCCTTATTATCACAGAACCCGTTTAATGGGAAAAAATGAAAAATGTCAGTAAGCCCACTTTTACCAGAGAAAGAACAACTCATTCTAAGGAAGTTCAGGGCGGAATTGTGCTGTTATAAGGATTATAACATTTGCCTCAAAAGAAGAAATGCCTCCCTGGATCAGTTCGTAAACCCCCTTACCTGCTCCTTCAAACCTCTTGTTATTTACCTTCAAGTATTACCATTTCTTTTCAGCCAACGAGAAGTAAACTTCAGGCTAGTTCTTGCAACCACTGAACACAGTTTTTTTTAAAAAATGTGTTGACCAACAAAAGTGCGAAAGCCATCTATTCTGAGGGTTTACAAAGGAACCACTTTTGCTAATTTATTTTTACTGTATTCACAGAACCACTTTTTCTGATTTATTTTTACTGTATTTTTAGCTAAGATGGCTTCACTGGAGTTTTTGCCTTCTGTGAACTCTGTGCCTTCTATTCTTTTGTGCTTCATGGGCTCTGAGCAGATGTGAGGCAAGTGCACAGCCCCTGGGTGAGTGCTTACGTACTCCACTAGTACTGATGAATCATAGAATCATAGAACCATAGAATGGTTAAGGTTGGAAGGGACCTTTAAAGATCATCTAGTTCCAACCCCCCTGCCATGGGCAGGGACACCTTCCACTAGACCAGGTTGCTCAAAGCCACATCCAGCCTGGCCTTGAAGACATCCAGGGATGGGGCATCCACAACATCTCTGGGCAACCTGTTCCAGTGCCTCACCACCCTCTCTGTGAAGAATTTCTTCCTGACATCTAATCTAAACCTCCCTGATTTCAATTTATACCCATTACCCCTTGTCCTATCACTACAGGCTCTTGTAAAAAGTCCTCTCCCAGTACCCTTGTAGGATGAAGGAAGCAATGAGCTATGTTCACTGGCTTCCCTCCCGTCTGTTACAGAAGTCGTTGATTTCTTTTCACCATTAGCAAGTGGTGTTTTGGGCAGAGAAATAAATTCTTCAGCTTTGTGACTTAGGAGTGAAACACGCTTTATAAAGAGCTTGGTCCATGCTTGAGATTTATTCTGAAATTTTTATCCACTCTGAGTTTTCTGGAACTTCAGTATTTCCAAACAAAATTCTGTTCCCTCCTGATCTGATGTGAATTATTCATAATTGGCTGGAGAGCTACAGAGAGGAGCCTGGGCATTTTTGCACCTCTGTCTCTGCCAAGGGCTGAGGAGAAGGGCTCTGGCTCTGGTATTTCCTGGCAGAAGACAACTGTCTGCCTTCTCCACCACCGGGTTGAGATGTGCTGGAACATCCTAGCTGGCTTGCCACCTCACACACATCAACATTCGGACACCCAGCCGCTGTCCAAGCTTGGTCCTTTCAGTCCACAAGATGACATACCCAAGCTTAAGACCTTTATTTACACTCTCCAAGAGTCACACACCATTTCAGACCTGTGTAATATCATCTCTGACTTATATGAGTAAATAAGGGAACGTTGAAGCCTAGTCCCTGCAAACCCAAAATGCCCATACTCCTCGGTGAAGTTGCCAGGATGTTCCTGCTTCTTCAGATCATTTCCCATCTTGATATGGCTCACATCCTACAGTAGGAATGAACAGCAATAACAGCTTCATTTAAACATTTAAATCTCTGCACTGGGCATGGCCTTGTTAGCAAAGTATTTTTGCAACAAAATGTGAGATAGTTGGACCAAAGCAGCAGTGTAAAACAAACACCAAAAGAAGTGGTGTGATGCTTACGCCATTAAAAAGTTCCATATGATTTGGAGACACTCCACTATTTCTAGAATGTCTTTTCAAAGGGAATAGAGGAAATGACATATCCAGAAGTTTATTTTTCCTTATATGGACAGTGGACTCTGGGATTTTTGTTTTGTTTTGTTTTGTTTTGCTCTTAGCTTTGTAAGTGAGAATTCAGAATACTTCAATAAAACATGACATTTTATCTAGGAGAAGAATGTCTTTACTTTAAAGATGAACCTGACACCTTTTTCCACTGCACAAATCACTATAATTCATCATCCTGAATCTATCTTTTCTGTGAAGGGGTCAGCGAGCCACGCTTATTTGTAAAATAATCCTGGGCAAAAGAGGAGTCCCAGGCGTTTAATTTAGTCTTTCCTTAATTTCATTGGGGGCTGAACAAAATTCTGTCCTAGATGAGCCATGGAAGCAGATCCTCCTCACATGCTTGTGCCTTTTCAGTCTGGAGTGACCTTCTATATACAACAGGTTCAATACCTTGAGCATCACAGCAGTGGCCTGAGCACAGAGAAATCCTGGAGGTAGCAGCAGATACTGTTGTGCAAAGCACCTATAGGTGTTTGTCCGTCAGCGGATGTTGTTTAGGTTCATGCAGTGATACTCATTGAATGTTCTGAAGGTTTTAAAATGGCCAACATTTTTCATGTTTTTTTGCCTTGTTTTCACAAGATTTATTACCAGCAACCTGTATGTGCTGAGGTGTCCGGACTGGCAGCAGTGTACGAGGGAAGCCTACCTTGACTGGCTGAACAAGTGCTTTCCCAGACTGTAGCATGCAAAATGGAAGTAAATTGTGCCTACAACAAAAGTGCCTTCTGACATAGAAAACACCTTCAGACTGAAGAATTTTGCTTGTTTTCTTTTCCTGTGTCGAGCTGCCACTTCAGAAAAGGTGGATGGTAATTAAGGCAAAATCTAAGCAGAAACAGGCCTGCAGTGACTCAATACCCCTCTGGGTATTGACTGACTGGGTAAGTCAATCATAAGTAAAGTGGACAGTCTGCCTAGAGAACACACATAATTTCTTACTTTTTAACCAAGAGGCTGCTCTTCATCAAACCTCTTTTTCATTATCCCACACTTGGCAAGGAGCAGGCTTTGCTTTGAACTAGTCACTGACATTTGTGTAATGTGTATGTATTACCTCTTATTTCTGTTTATGAGACCACACTGGGGATTGGAAATAAACTCCTACACCTCCAGTATCATGTTCTAATACACACCTCTATGGATGCTGAGGTTCTGCTCAGAATATTTCACAGAATAGAGCAGATATTTTACTTTATCACAACACATCAGAAAAAAAGAAAAAGGTAAAATTATACAATATACTAAAAAGTTTTTTAACAGCCCTGATTCTTTCATAATGTCACTGCTTCACCTACTTCTGAGAGCCTGTGGATGCCATAAATGGTTCATACGTGCTGATAATTTCCTTCAGAATTACACAGTAATCACAGCACCTGTTTTATTCCTCTGAACAATATTATCTGAATACTACTTCTTACATAATGATTTTTTTTTATTGTCAAAGTGTTTGTCTAAATAAGAATCAACACCATGTATTAGTAAATAATTAGACTAGTCAACTACTAATTACAATACTGCTTTGATTAAACTAACTCCCTGACTTTTTTATAAAGTGTATCTACAACCTTGGCACTTTATATTTTTTATTAACATATTTTTTTAAAATTACTAAACCACACTTGTGTATACATATGTACATATTTCTACCTGTGTTAAGCAATTCAAATTGCCACCATTAACTGACAGTGCAGTGATGGCCCATGAGAGGGAAACAAATATCAGTTACACATCATAAAAGCAGTCGCTTGGAAAAATGTACAGCAAAGGGCAAATCAACCACAGGCAATGTTAAGCCTCTAGGAATGTTCAATCCAGATAAACCAGCTATCCCTAATGCAGTCTTGGGAGAAGTTAGAGAAGCCGAAATAAAAGCTATTGCATTACTAACAGTGGGAAGGGGATGTTAACAATATGCCCCTCCCTCCACAGGAGTCACTGGAGGTGGATTACTGTGGTCCATGCAGAGCCATCAGCAGCATCCCCATGTAAACATGGCCTTGGCAGGCACTTGTTGAGAAACAGTTTAAAGGAGGAACGCGTGCAAACAGGAGAACGAGAATTGAGGAGGGCAGAAGAGAGGGTTTCAAGACTTTTTGTCCTAGAACAAAATCTACTCCTCTGAAACATTTCATAAATATCAGCATCCCATTCCCCCAAGAAAAAAAAAAAAGCAGAGAGTGACAACTGGCTGAACACTGGACTTTCTAGAAGCAGTTTAATTGCAGCAACTTCTGATTAATGTCATAAATAGCAACACTGACAGAATCAACCATTGCTAGAGTTTCTTTCATATTTTACATAAAGAATAAGCTCTCTAACATGAACCTCATTGAGAGCCTGTTGCTGAAATCAGTTTTCACAGTTAAAAAAATGTGGTCAGTTGGGAGAAGAGGAAAAACAGAATGCTCGCTGTACCTTCATGTTTCTCCTGGAGGAGAAACTCCTTACAGACTCCAGCAGCAGTCAACTTCTGGTGGAGGATTTTAACTGACAGCCAGTACATTTATTCATGGCCGGAAGACCCCAGGTGAAGGCCAACAAAAGATCTAACAGCAGAGTCCTCAATACGTAGCCTGGGGATCTATCTGGATGCTGAAAAATCTCGTACGGGTTTTTTTGCAAGGATTTGTCAGGGCACTTGGCTGCATCTGGCGGGACCGTGCTGTGCCATGGTGGCACTGCCTGCCCCTGCCTGCCCCTGCTCAGCTTGCCGTAGGGCTGCCCTCATCCCCCAGCTCACCTTCCACTGGGCAGCAGCCCAGCTCTTGCCGCCCCCCGACGAAATTGTGTATGAGTTGCTTTTAAAAACTCCCTTAAAATGCCAAAGCCCTTTCCCCAGCTGAACACTTTATGCGGTAACGCATTATTCTTGACCCTCGGTTCAAGGCCCGACAGTACAGTCCTATGGTCAGTGTGGGAAAAGTTTTAAGAATTTTTTCCTCCTCTGCTTTGCTCCATAAGCAGAGCAATTACCATCATGCACCACAGAAGACTTTCCAGCTGAAGAAAGGCCCACAGGAGGAATTCTGAGGAAGAAAATGTCTCTAGAGTATTCTGTTAGTGGGTTACTCTCTGCTCACTGCACTGCCAAGGCAGATGATTGACCCTTTGTGAAGGAGCCCTACAGCACTGAACTCCAGATGTGAAAGCTGGAAGGACATGGCAACATTTGTGACATTCCCATGCTGTCGAATAACTGACCCTCAGGAATCTCAGCTGTCCCTGTATCTCTGATGGAAATACGATAGCAGGCTTGGCTGTACCTCTCGCAAGGAGGTCCAAATACAGGAGGGAAAAAAATAAAGTATGATGTTAGCAAGTGAAAAAGGTCCTCAAGATGTATCCAGGAAATCAATCAAAAGTCTTCAAGATGCGTTAAGCTTCTGACAGCAGCTATCCACATCCAGATGAAACAGGAGAGCAATTGCTAGAGTATCAGGATTCTGTGATATACCAAATGGTTTCTGGGATGTTCCAGGCTTGTGCTTTATATTGATTCACTGCCTATTTCCTGGCTGAAGAGCAGTGCTCAAAGCAATACTTGATCTGCTTTTCTGAGGGTTTCTTACCATGGAACCATGACAACTCTTAATTAGAAGGTTTTCAGTGAGTATTGTCCAAAGCCACTGTCAGAGTATCTCAGCACTGTTCTCTCTAACGATTAGAGATACTGCCCAGTTTTTTCATGCATATATAGATATATTCACAAATACAGATATATCGTCCAAATTTGTGGTGCTTGTAACTTCGGCACAGATTACAAAGCCTTAGGATAATATTAAATCAATGTGATTTGTCACTCAGCTCCTCACCCTGTACCTGCACTCGGGTCCCTAACCCATCTGCCAGGAACACCACTGAGAATTTCAAACCACTCAGAAAACGCTAGCAGCTCCCATCCCCTCCAAATGCCCAGTTTGGCAGAATCGTGCTTGCTCCTTCCTCTCCAACTGTGCAATTCACACACACCCACAGTCTTTCCTTCCCTCAAAACCTGGTGTGAAGGCTGGATTTGGTGCTGAAGCAACAGGACGAGGAAGGGTTACTGACCAAAGTGCCAAGTGCAAAGACTTTTCCCTGAGTCTTCCATGCTGTGTAAGTCCATGCTGACATTGTGTCCCCTGTTATTTAGTGAAGAACAGCACGAGAGGCAGTGGGATACTGGCAAGTGGAGAGAAAAGGCAGGGGAGGGCGGCAATGATGCAACAAGAACTGATGCAACGAAGACTCCTAGCTCCCACCTTCCCTTTCTGGCTCCAAGCACAGCCTCAAAACCTTTGAGGCAGTAGCAAAAATGAAGTCCAGCAGCCATCTGTAGGGTGAATACAATTAGTGCATCAAGGTTATTTCACTAAAAAATCCCTTTTGCTCCATCACAGAAGTGCTTTCCTGGACCTCTGCTGAGAAAGACTGTAAATTCCACAGGAGACAGGCTGAAAACCACCACCCAGGGTTACTCGATGAGTAGTTCTCTGCACAGAAGCTCTGTTGGAGTACCATGCCTTTGGAATGAAGGGGGTGCACAGCTACAACCTTTTCAACTTTTCAGAGAGGCTGTGGAGAATGAAGGGCTGCCGGTAGGACATCTGAGAAATTTTCAGCATCCCAGAGATACAAGGGCATTTTCTGTTGTTGGGTTTTGTTTGGGTTTTTTTTCCCAAACTAAGCTGAGGATTATTTTTAACTCCTTTATTTTGAGCTGGTAGTATGATCACAGTTGACCTAACTTCGCCCTCTAGTGTCCGAGTTCACAGCACTTGGTAACAGCTACAAAAGCTTAGGAAGACCCTAGAGTGTTTAACAAAGAGAATATTACACCAAGTATCTGTTTTCTTGCACTTAAGACAAGTTTGTTCTTGAGCTCCTTGGCATAGCTCAACAGTTATTCCACTGGCTTTGTTGGAGTACTTGTTCTAGAGGCAGTATCAATTTTGGAAAATTAAAATAATTGAATGCCGTGTCTACTGCAAGGAAAGTTTCAAACTTCATGTGAGAATTTAAGGGAATGTTCTAAGAAGTGCCTATGTTCTTGCAAAAAACTTGATGATAATGGCTTTCTTCACACTACAGGTACCAAAAAAGCTCTGTTTTTTTTTGTTTGGGTTTTATTTGTTTGTTTTGTTGTTGTTGTTGTTTTGGTTTGGGTTTTTTTGTTCATAATCCTTTTTCACAGAAATATTGGAAGAGTCATGGAAAAAACGGTCTGAAGAAGTTCATTTGCAGATACTGCCATTGTAAATACTGGTTCAGCTGTCCCTTATGGGATGCTACATACTAACTCTGGCATCTGAATCTGTGTTTTCTCCAGCAGCACTGAAAGTTTTCAACATGGCTTTTTGAATGATCAGTTTAGCTTATAAGAACTTTTAAAATAAGATCTATTAAACCAGCTACATGAGAAGTGATTTATCATGGCTACCTAACACGTCTTCCTCTGTTGAAACACTGAAATAAATGCACTTTAGAGGAACAATACAGCTTATAAATCCCAGCAGAAAGAACACGAAAGCAGGAGACAAGCTGTCCTCAGACACAGGAGTCCAACCCTGATTGGCAAAAACCTTAGTGTTCAGTATATTTACTAAAATTTTATATTTATTTTAACCTTTTTAAATGTTTATTTATTTAATGCTTATTATTTAGTTTGTTTACTTAGTATAAGGCACAAAACCTTAGTATTTCTGAGCTGCAACGAAAACTATTCCACTTTGTTAAATATTTTCCATCACAAACAGAGCAAAACATGTCAGTGACCAGGTAATCCCTTCCTGCAACCCAATGTCAAAGAATCCATCCCTCCCTCCCTTCCTCTCTCCGTCCACAGATCCCTGCAAGACTGAGTTAACCCTTCCACTGGTTTCATGTTACGAATCGGTTACCTGGAAGGGCTCAGATTCTGTAGACGACAGGTAGCAATAAAACCTTATGGGCAAAGAACATAAAGTTCCCCACAAAACTATTTCAGTAAAGACTAGTAACAGGGACTATAGGAATTCACCCATCCTTACCCTGTTGTAAATTTGAGATTCAGAAGAAGATGAAGGAGGGAAGAGAGTAAGGAGCAGTTCTTATGCTTGTGCACACTGCTGGGTACGGAAGCATACTCAAGCAGTTACCAGGGAACAACTGGAGTGTTGTAGATCCATGTTTTAGCTTGTTTTGTGGTTACTGCCTATGTAACTTGCTTAGGATAAATAGATAAGATAAAGTTAAATAGACTTGGTGTGAAATGAATGAAAATTATTTGCAACTAATGGGAGACAAACAAAGGGGCCTGGGCTTTACCTATGCCTTGGACTAGGACCCCAAAGCCATTTGCTTTCTTACAGAGCATGGTATCAAATGGCTTTCTGTAAAACAAGAAATTCATAAAAGTTAACTCCTGTGGACCCAAAAAATGCTTGAAATGAAACCCTCTCACCAAAGATGGAGACCACTTGTCAACAGAAGTGTTAACCAACGACCTGTTTCAATCAAATGTTTAAGCCATTCTTGTCTAAATTGCATAAAGATAGAAAAAGGATTATTAAGAAAAGCTCTATGTGTTTCTTGACAATGGATTATTTAGTTTGGCAGAGTGAAATGCATTTTCATAGGACCTCTGATGGAGCCCAGCAGGAAGGTAATACATGCAAAGTCATTTGACTTGGCAGTATGAACTAAATGGTTGCAGAGTGATGAATGACAACACTACATTTATCTTCATATTTATATGGTATTTATATTATTTATATAATACCTTTTAAAAATAATAGCACTTTAAGATTTTCCACAACAGAATCCTAAGAATTTATAGTACCAGTGGATACACAGTCCTGTGTTGGAGCAAACTGTTTAATGGGGTCTTACACCTGAGAAGAGCCAGCCTTCCCCCAGGCTGTAAGTTACTCTTTGCTTTTTAATTCCATGAAATCCTGGGAGGCTCCAGGGCACAAATGTGTCGTATACTTCAAGTTTCAATATTTCTTCCCTCATTTTGCTTTACAGAATTCACTAAATTCCAGAAATTTGGTCTCCAATTTTTTTTTTAAGTTACAATGTTTGATAGATAAAATATCTCAAGGAATGTTTTTATGTACTCATTTTGGTCTTATTGGATATTAGTTTGAAGGAACCCAAAACTGCATTTTGATAAATAAATTATTCATCCAAAACATTCACACTAAGCTTGTGAAAACTAATGTAACTCGTGCACTGATGCTGCAGTTATGAACACCTAATTTAAAATTTTAATTTTTAGAATTTAGATTTTTTTTCCCACTATGTTAGAGAACATGGTGGTGCTTCCTCCCCCAGAGAAACCAAAATATAGTTTGTGTATTATTTAAATTCATAACACATTGCATAACTAGCAGAAATCATGTTATGTTACAGTTTGTGAAGAAAGCAGGAAAATACTGAAGCCTCAGGGAAAATGCAGATAGCAGCATGTAATTAGTCATATTAGTTTCTGGTCAAAAGATTAGATTTTATATCTACACAATTATTATAAGTTTTACTAAATGATGGCAACAGACAAAGACTTTCTAATTCTATGCAAAATATAACAGTAAAACATATTGCACAATATTGTATAGAATCTCAGAATGGTTTGGGTTGGAAGGGACCTTAAAGACCATCCAGTTCCAACCCCCCTGCCATGGGCAGGGACACCTTCCACTAGACCAGGTTGCTCAAAGCCACATCCAGCCTGGCCTTGAAGACATCCAGGGGTGGGGCATCCACAACATCTCTGGGCAACCTGTTCCAGTGCCTCACCACCCTCTCCGGGAAGAACTTCTTCCGGATATCTAATCTAAACCTCCCCGCTTTCAATTTAAACCCATTACCCCTTGTCCTGTCACTACAGGCCCTTGTAAAAAGTCCCCCCCTGATACCTTGTAGGCCCCTTCAGCTACTGGAAGGCTGCTATAAGGTCTCCCCGGAGCCAGTACAGTATACTGGGCACTGTGTTTTCTGAAAGCCGAGGAGACTTTGTGATGGGTCTACAGTCAGGTCTCAGGAGATAAAGCATCTTTTGAAAATCCGGGACCCATTCTTGAGCCACACTCTTCTCCAGCCATTGTCTGACAGATTTATGGTATCAGGTGCACATGTGTGTTAACTTATGGCAAGAAAACCTTGGAGGGTTAGGACAGGAGCCCTGTCCTGAAAAAAAACAGGAATATACTCCAAAACTGGCTCTCAGTGAAGATGCACAACACTCGACAGCTGGCCTCTGGTTATACTCAGCACTGCTCAATGCTCCTCCAAGAACTTCATTCCCACAGAGAGTACCAACCACCAGAGAAGGACACCTTGCAGGTCATTCACGGACAGTTTTCCAATATCACCTGCTAGCAGTTGTACCAAAGCGTGGCCTTGGCTTTTCCTCAGACCTGTTCTCCTGCAGGGAAGCTTTCCCAGCTGCACCTTGGCAGCCCACACCCGCTAACACATGTTCACAGTCTGGCTGCACGGGGCAGCAGGAAGCTCTTTCAGTTAGCACAGAGCTACCAAAACCAGCAGAGAAGCTGCTGGTGGAGATGTGACTATCCTGGGCATGTCTTGGAAATGTTTCTCAGTCTGCTTCCCCTTGCGGGGCTGAGGAGCACTGGGAGAGTTCACGACAGAGCTGGCAAACAGCTTACGCTCACAGATATGAGTGTTAGATATATTTTCTTTCAGAATTTTGTACTGATAGATTTCTCAGGTTTTATTTATCCTAGTAGATTAAGACCTAGTCTTAAGCAAATGTTTTCTCAAGCAGATTCCAGGAAGATAAACTCACTGTGTGAGATCTGGTAGGCATACCCTACACAGCAAAAGACCCTTATTTTTTCCTTATCTGAAGACCACAGGTCCACTTACCTCCTGAGTCTGCATTAGACCTGGATGGTATTGTTTTACAGACTTCTATTTATTTGGAAACAGAGATATTGATAAATCTTACCAGCTGCATTTTTCTTTCTATATTTGCAGCTGACTCTTTCACGGATTTTTCTTCAAACTAAAATAATTGTGCTGCATGCAAAGGCAACCTGTGTAACTGATGTAATTTTTACTTTTAGTTCTACTATGCACAAATATACATTGCGGTGGTGTTGTCAATATAAAAACAATAGATCATCTCTATTGGAAAGAAATTGGATGCAATCATATTAATGGCATTTTAAGTACAGCAAGGCTAAACACCAATATATAATACTAGTTTAGGCATTCAGACAGCAACACATTGTCTTGCCTATTTATTTTTTTAGAAATACAACTTAAAACTGCTGGCCTTAATAAATGCAAAATAACAAGCATCCCACTAGAATTTCTTGAAAAGCCCTTGTATAGAATAATCAGATTGCCTTCATCTATTTGAAGAAATTAAAACTCCCACCATGTGAGCAGAAGCTTAGGGGTTTTTTTAAGTCAGTATTAGAACTTCCAAACAAGTTACCCAGTGCAGCTACCCCTGCTGAATAACTGCAGCTTTTCCATGAATTTGGACCAAAATCCACAATTAATAGTCGCCATTTCCCCAAGTTACAGCTCTGGGCAGCACTTCTAAAATGTACTATTTTGAGCTAACTGCGCTACAGTATTTCAAGAAGAAAGGTTATTTTTTTCCCTCCTTCGACAGGTTATTTTAAGGTGTTAATTCAAATTTTTGGCACCAAAGTCAAATCTTGCTGCAGAAAAGCTGTTCCTGTTCTCCACAGGGCTGTTAAATGTAAAAGCAATAGACTTCATTCTCCACTGACTGTAATTTTTCCACTATCCTATTACTATAATTTTCCACCATGCTCTTGACAGCCTTGTTGGCTCTGCCTTACCAGAAAAAAGGGGTCTATTTATTTGTTTTATCTTGATGACATTTTCATCATGAAGGAGGCAGCTTTCAGTACACACAGCTTGCTTTGGAGCAGAAAGGAGAAGAGCAGTAGCTGCGGCTGTACTGTGAACACATGTGTAGCTCATAGCTATATATTGCACAGGAAGAATAAATCTAACAACAGTAGTAATAATAATAATAATGAAGATGATGTGTGTGGTGATACTTTGCAATGCAGGAAGTTTTTCAGACCAGCATTGACTCTAAGCATCCCTAGTCGACACTAAAAAAATGCCCCTGAACAGTCCCTGTCTGGAAATGTCCTAAGATGAATAAGGATCCAGATTTCTTCTCACAAGGAGTCCTGTCTTAGTGCAAAAAGATCTTCTATTTCAGTGTGACTCTTTGTATAATAAGGGGCTGGTAAGTGGCAGCCACACTTCATAAGCTTAGAAAAGTGAAAGTATTAATGTATCAAAACAAAGCAATACGCTAGGAAAACGCACATTGCAACAAACCTGTTCTCCATGTCTGAATGCCTCACTCCTTCTTAGTGCCTTACCCCAGGGGCTGAACTGCAGTGGGACTTCAGATCACCCCAGCTGGAGCAAGGCACTCGGGGAAGGTCAGGACTTCAGACTGGATCTGCCCAGGATTCAGGCTCTATGTCCAGCAGTGTTTCCTATGCAACGTAAGTTATTCCTACTGTGTCAGGTCAGGGTGTCAGGAAAGCAAAATATTTAGAAATGGAATGTCATGTCATAACACATATGGGTGCGAGAGCCAACGGCTCTACCTTCTCCATTTAGCCAGGAATGAACCTGCCATTTGGAATTTTAAAACCAACTAACCACAGCGCCAATCAGTTTTGATGAGTAAGCAAATGTTTAATTCTGTTGCATCCTTTGTTTTGCTTTTTAAAAAGCAGAAGGCAGGTTTTTAAGGTGATTTTTGTTGTTTGTATATTTGTTTTCTGGGGCTTTTGCCTTCCAGAGACAGCCGTCTCACAGGCCTACCTGTGCTGACAAAGGCGAGCACGGTGAACATCCCAGGCAGTGAAAGTCTGTCCTGGGGAGGTGGTAGCTCTCCTAAAGGAACAGAAGGTCACTCTACCATTGTCTTCCTCAGATTTCCAGTCTCAGAGAGAGCTCCGAACTGCAGCCCCAAAAGAGGGGCTCCCTTCTCAGAAGGCATCGAGAGAGATTACAGGAGACACTGGACTAGTTTAACCGTAGCTCCCTCTGCAAGGCTGTTTGAAGGAGATTTGCTGAACTTTCTACAGCCAGGAGCTCACAGACAGTCCTCCTTGTGCAAGGAGAAGGTTTTAATGTCTTTTCTGGCACCTGTATATGCACGAGATTCAGAACAGCTGGCAGGATGAAATGCTTACCATTCCTTTCCTGCAACACAACAGTTTTTGCTATGTGTATGCGAGCTGCCGTAGCTTTACAACACTCAGTATCCTAATTCTATGGGAGCTGAAAGGTAAGTGAAACAATAGCTTTTATAAATGGGTACTTCTCATATCACTGTGCCATGAACCAGTTACTTAAGCTAACTGGAAAAAAAAAATTGAAATTATAACAGTTCAGGTGAACTTAAAAATGAAAGAGTAGGTGAGTGAAAACCAGATCATACAATTATACTGCAAGTGTGTCATTATGTTCTGTAGAACCAGCACTTCAGTGGGACAAAAGGCCCTTAAAATTGTGCCAAAAGGTCCCAGAAGAAACCCAAATCTGTTCCAGACCCGGTTTACACCCATTAGGAGCCTGATGAGAGTCTGTCTGAGCAATTAGTGCAGGACCTCATTGAGTGGGCAACTGCCTTAGAGGTCCCACAACAGTAAAAGCCTGTTAGTCCGCCCTGGAAATCAGCTGTCCTTGGAAACAGCGGGCTGGGGAGGCCAACAGATGATGGCTGCACAGAAGGAGCCTTGCAACACTTATGGGGGATGGGAGTACTCAGCTTTGACTTGCATTTGCAGCGTGGCAGCGTTGGCTGGAAGTCAGTCATTTCCCTAACTTTTAAGGCGCAGAAATAGCCATGCAAAATTGAAGGGTAGTTAGTAAAACTGCTGGGGGAAGTAATGCCGTCGGCACCTTTGAACAGGTTCATCTGTTCTTCTTTTCTCACTCGTCTTCCAGATTTAAAAAGGCTTATGACAAACAGAGGATGATACTCTTTTGCCTACTGAGGGATCCTACGTACTGAAGCTGCAACTCAATTATCTGTGAAGCTTTTTAGAAATCTTCAGCACTGCAGCAAAATTTAGCGTGGATTAGCTTCCAGCTGGGAAAATAATAGGTGGAAGTTTTGTTCCTTTACATATGGGAGAACAAATACATGGATATTTCTACATAAAATTATAGCAATTTCTTTTCTGTGTATAAATAAATGCTGATAACTTGTTGTAGGGGAAGGAGATAACAATTTTGCAACTCAGCCCTGTACCTATAACACTGTGTGCCTAATCTTTTGGCCTTGATGATGTATTTAGCCTTACTCCTTCACCCTTGAACCCCTTCTGTTTGCTGAGAACATGGACTAGAAGAGCAGAGAAATTACTACAGTGAGCACTTTCATTTAAAAAAAAACCCCTCATTTCTAGGTTGCCACAATAGTTGTGGCATCCTAACATTAGAAAGAAAAAAAAAAAAAGGCTTGGGGTTAAATTCTACAAGCTGTTTTAGTCTTTTTAAATTACTGCAGATCAAAGCCCCACGTAGCCTCCATAAGCTACACTGGAAATTAACAAAGCCAACCATTGCCTTCCCCAGAACTTTGAAGTAGTGCCTGTAACAGTTCCACAGGTTTTTGACTGGGGCTGAGCATGTTTAAAATGTCAATTACACACCTAGTTCTGCAGCCCTAGCCCAGCAGCCCTTTTGGGAACTTCATAGCAACCTCAAGGACTCACTCCTCCTCCAAGAGAGAGAGAGCACTGTGCCTGATCTTCAGCACCAAAGAAGTTTTACCTCCCTGAGGGTCCTAGAGGACAAATTACCCATTGCTGTCACCTGGGGCAGATCAGGAACCGGGCACGGGCCTGGTTGATTTAACAGCTGAGCAAGGAGGTGAGCAGTACCCTGCACTGAGTTTACTCTGTGAGAAGTCATAGAAGCATATCTTCTTCTTGTACTCAGGGGATACACAACGGATGTGTGCTGTTGAAAGCTGTGTCAGGTAAGAGAATGCTGTTTTTACGGGACTTACTTTTTGAGTTAGCTTTGGCACTCAGTCCTGGTGGCATGCTAGTTTATGTTAGGCGTTCTCGTTTCTCATGAGGGCTGGGTTTTTACTGCTGCTCTAAATCCTATCTGCAGTGTTTACCAGCAAGTCAGCTCTCACTATTATTACCAGTGAAGAGTGTTTTAAGTGATGTTCTGGTTCATAATATGGTTAATCTGGTGGTTAAATTCTGGTTGCAGAAATCTGGTTGATGAAGGTGATGGGGGAGAAAAATAGAGCTTGTCTGTAGCTGAGTGGTTTGAGCACAAGGTAGTTTACTTGCTATGTAAACTGGGAAATATGGTTGTAGCCAAGAAAGATGAAATGACTGAGCTCTGCTTTTTTTCTTTCACGGTTGTACTTTTTAAGCTGTTTTCCCAAGCTATTAGGCTTGCACCTGAAAGGTTGTGCTCTGATCAGGGAGGGTAGCTCTATGGAGAAATGTCTGAAATGTAGTCCCAGAATAGCCATCTCTGTCAAGATGCAGGAGTTCTTCCAGTAGGCGCAGAGAGCTCCACTGCTGGGAAGGAGAGAAGCAGATTAAATGGTCCTTTCTAATGTTTTCTCTAACTGGGGGAAACACTGTGGAAAAATGAAGCACCTGTGCAGAGAGGGGTAGGGGGGAAAGCAGGGTGTGAAACAATCCACATATTTAGATTCTGAGATGAGGAAGTGAATGATATTCACCAACACCCTAGCTCATACTAACACAGTGGTAGCTGATTACGAGAGGAAGCATTTATGTTAATGATCTTATTTTGTGATTCAATTTTCTTTCAACTTGTACCATCTGTTTTAAAATACATGTTTCTCTTAGGACGGCGATAAGCACATGTGGTTTAATGCTGCGTGCTAGTCACCAGTAGCTCTCACCAATTTAAATGCAAATTGTATTTTGCCAGAATCTGGTCTGATAAATCAGGTCCTGTTTGAATTATGGTTTCTGAGAAATGCTGAAGGGAGGAAAATCTTTATGGAAAGACACGTTCACATGCCTCTTCTGCTTTATTTGGAAATGGTCTGTCAAAATGTAGCCAAACTTTGTAATGTTTGGAATTGTGTTTTGTGCCAGGGGGATCCATTTATAGCAGGCCAATGTCTGGCTTTCTTCATTAGATGCTGCATGGCAGGTTGTTTTCATGATTAAAGGTGGCATTTCCTTCAGTTCTGAGTGAAATTTATCTGGTTATAACTAAAGACAAGTCTTCCAAATTGGGAAGTTAACTTGTTGGTGTAGTGTGAAGTTTCCTCCCAAGCAAGGAAGAAAGTCAGGGCTTTTGAACAGTTTAATGAAGCTCTTCTCAAAGGGGGCGATGGTGAATTCTTTGCGTTCAGGGTTTGTGTGAAACTTCTAATACTTTAAACCTCTCAGGGTTGTGGCACAGAACTAGTCTGACAGTGGAAATTTTCAGCAACATCACACCCCTTGCCTCAAACCTGAGTGTTTAGCAATTCATGTAAGGCTTTTCTGCTCCTCGATAAAAAAAGCTTGTGTGAACGTGTGTGTGTGTGTGTAAAGCATTTAATTATGTGGATGTTCAAACCGCATGGAATAGGTAGAGAAAAGGAACAAATGTGGGGTCCTCAGCTCAGCCATAAAACAAAGATATTTTTCTTCTGTAGCCATGTGGATCACCATTGCTTTCCTCCCAGGGCCCATGAGAAGCAAAGAGCGCAGTCAAATGTTGAATTTGGCTGGTTCCTGGGGATCTGTGTGACTCACCTCTGCTAAAATTAGCCAAGCTTAATTTGTAACTTGTTGCTCAGTAAACAGCAAAAAACACACAAAACAACCTAGAAGACTAATCAGGCACCAAGGGATGATGTTGATTTCTGTTTTCTCGATGACAAACATGAAAATGATTACCATTTACTGGTGTTTCTGACAATGTCACAAGATGAACTGCAGATGAGTGAGCTGCAGTATTTTGTCTCTCTCGCTGGTCTCGCCTTAGCCTCGCTGCTGCTGAGCAGTATGTGAGAACGTACAAAACCCAAATAGAAGTTAGTGCTGCAGGTTGTACTCCCACTAGAAAATATCTTGTTTTATAGCAGTTGCTGGCTGGTATAAAAATGGGAGTTAATGTTAACAGTGCCATTTACGCTTTGTCTCAGTACCAGAGATGATATAATCATTATTAAAGTGAATTTAACAAACTTCAAAAAATACATATTTTTAATGTTAGTATCTTTAATGTCGTTGTTTTCATGTGCAGCTTTTGTTTAATTGAAGGTGGCTGTTGAGATGATAGCTTTTTCATCTGAAAGGACAGCTGCACTAGCCGGGACAGTTGTAATAGTTTTTGCACTACTGAAAAATAGACACGTCTTCCCAAAATGGGGATTTGTTTTCCTAAAAGAGTGACTCTCAACTCAAATTTAACTTACTTGATTTCATAGATGGATGTTAATACTAAGCATATGAAGAATCCCTCTGGATTTGCATTTTTATATCTTTTTAGTACCAAAAACATTCATCATGACTAAGTTAATTTTTAGTGTAGTAATAAAACTTAATCAGAAATGACTGTCTTTCACTTGAATGTTATAAATCATATACAAGTTTTATGTCTTAAAAAAATCTTATTTGCAGAGAGGATTAGACGGGATCTTCTAATCCTCATTCTATTTCATCTGTTTTATTAATAAACTATAAATACTCTTTCTAATTATGTGATGCTTGCCATGGACCTGATCCTGAGACATGCTGAGTTATCTGGGACCATGCAAACTGCAATTGATGTCCTGCTGCAGCATCCCTCCTGCTTCCTCAGCAGCCTGCTTTAGCCAGAGCTGGTTTGTCCCCTCTTATCCTGGCTGTGTTTATATGAATCATAGAATTGAATCACAGACTGGTTTGGGTTGGAAGGGACCTTAAAGATCATCTAGTTCCAACCCTCCCTGCCATGGGCAGGGACACCTCCCACTAGACCAGGTTGCTCAAAGCCTCATCCAGCCTGGCCTTGAAGACAGCCAGGGGTGGGGCATCCACATCTCTGGGCAACCTGTGCCAGTGCCTCACCACCCTCTCAGGGAAGAACTTCTTCCTGATATCTAATCTAAACCTCCCCACTTGCAATTTAAACCCATTACCCATTGTCCTGTCACTACAGGCCCTTGTAAAAAGTCCCCCCCAGCTTCCTCGTAGCCCCTTCAGGTACTGGAAGGTGCTATAAGCCGGTCCCCATAGGAGAGGTGCTCCAGCCCGCTGAGCATCTTTGTGGCCTCCTCTGGACTCGCTCCAAACAGTCTATATCCTTTCTGATGTTGTGGGTTCCACAGCTGGATGCAGCGCTCCAGGTGGGGCCTCACAAGAGCAGAGTACAGGGGCAGAATCCCCTCCCTCGACCTGCTGGCCACACTTCTGATGCAGCCCAGGATACAGTTGGCTTTCTGGGCTGCCAGCGCACACTGCTGGCTCATGTTCAGCTTTTCATCCACCAGTACCCCCAAGTCCTTCTCCTCAGGGTTGCAGTCTCTCCTCCTTCCAAGCCAGGATACTGGCATGTTGAATTTCTTTAGATCTCTGTGCTTGAAAAGAGTGGTGTGGCTGCAGCAAATTTCACAGGGTATCACTCCTATGCTTAGATTTCTATGTTGTGTATTCTGCCAAGCCTTACATGCATGAAAGCAATTATGTGGACCAGGAGGCATTATATTATATGAAGGAAGATCTAAATTGCAGGTGTTCGTGGCTTGCTGTGGTTTATGCCAGCAGTTGTGGGTGGGAACAAGGGAATGCTTGCACGCACAGAAGAAGAATGTGAGATTTTAACACCAGTACTGAATGAGACATGCAGTTTAACTATCATTAAAATCTGTCCCCTTGAGGTGTCATCACCCCCTGCCATTTGATAACATATAATGTTGATGAAATTGGTAAGAATTCTGCTTTTGCATTTGGCATAGTCTGGATTTGGCAAATCATTACTTCACAATGCTGCTATGTGGGGAGAGAGACTTGAAATGGATGTGGGTGGGGAAATAGAGGAAGGAGATGATATACTGGGGGCACCTAGTGAAAACAGGACAGTGATGGCATAAAATTGCTACTGCTGCCCCTGCAATGCATTCATGCAGTCAGCAGGAGTACAGAAGCAAGCTGAACAGCTTATTTCGGGTAACTCCATCCAAGAGGTTTCCCTTTTACTGCTTTTTACAGTCCTATAGTGCAGCGCTACGCCAATAAATGAGAATGATAGCAGGTCTCCTGGAACAAAGGTGCCTCAGCAGTTATCCAGGACAGTTTGCCAGTTTTCCTGCCAGGAGCAGGTTATGAGCTAGATGTGACTTCTTTGGTAGCAGCACTATACCTTTGGGACTTCTGACTGTACAAAGACAGGGGCCCATCCAGTTGTAGATTGGGAAAGTTTGAGGAAGTTATGGATAAAGGATGGCTGGAAGCTGTCTGCACTGAAGAACAGTTCACCCAGTATATCTTTGTCCCCAGTCTGCTCTCGAGTTGTCCCTCAGAAAGTGGGAGCTGTTGCTGGAGATGAGATGGACAGCATTGCATATGAAGTCCTGGTGGTGACCAACCGCCCTTTCTTG
>NW_010224895.1:106331-123428 GCF_000690775.1 Eurypyga helias
GTAGTCATAGGTTTGATTACAGATTTCTGCCTGTGAACTTCAGTGGGTAAACAGCTATGTGACTCAGAGACTGGTGTCAGGAAAAGCACAGGAGTAAAACTGGCCATGAGTAAACCTTGATTGCAAAAGGTGGGAAAGTCCTAACTTGGGAGAGTAAAGTTCTGGGACAAGCCCCTGTCACAGTGGAGCAGTGGTGGTCATCTTCTAAGAGGAAGGTGATTTGGCTCTTGGAGGAAATGGAGTTGGGTGCTCTGCTTACTCCATGAGTGTCTTAAGAGGGTTCCTGGTCCTCCTAAACAGAGAAACCTTTACTGTGGCAGCTCCCCAGTGGCGCTTATTTGAAAAGAGCAAAGCGCTTCTAAAGCAAATCCGAAGTGGTTTTAACTTTAACTGTCTCATTTTAATTCCACAGTAAGACAGAGAAATGTTCTTTGAAATGTAAACCAATAATGATTTATACAGTACTGAACTATGTATCTAATAAAAGACCTAATTATATATGTTAGATTGAGCCTTCTGTTAGCATCTCCCAGATCATGCTGGGATGCTGACCAGGCATGATTTCAGGAAATGTAAAAAGGACCAAAGAAAAATAATTTGAACTTGTTTAATTGTAGCTCATAGCTTTGTTGTCGCTCTGTGTTTAAAACATTAAACACTTCCCAGTTTGTTCGGGGTTTTTTCTTTTCTGGTTATCTTGAACAAATTTTCTGTGATATAACTTGTGAGAGAAGAAGCAGGATTTGTACCATGTCCTCTAAATTAAGACTTGTACAATCTTTTCCTACAAATTATAGTGTAGTAAAATGCAATTAATATTTTGATGCCACTCAAAAGTGACCTTTCCCGGTCTCCAACAGCAGGCTTGTTGTTCCCAAATGTACTGCTCTGAAAAGCTGATGTGTGTGCTGGGTATTAAAAGAGAAAAATATGAGCTGATTTCTCCCCCCGCCCCTAGTTCTCACTGAACTATCACAAGTTATGATGAAAAATGGCACAGGTCCTCAGGCCTTCAGGCTTGAGGTGCACTGCTTGCTGGCATGACAGCCTACTGCAAGGATACCCTTGCACCTTTCTACATAACATCCTTTGCTGCAAACTAGTCCACACAGACACAAATAATACCATGTTACCAACCCCACACCCCCCAGAGCAGTTAGGTAGGGATGTAATTTGTAATATTTTGGATATATTAGAGTACACAGATGTGATTTTTACCTGCTGTCTTAATTTGAAAGATTGTGAAACTCGCTTTGATTCAAGCCAGGTTAAGATTAAAGCAATCACAAATATTGCCCTCTGTTACCCTCTGGAAATTCCAGTGATGCTGGGCATGGCTAGGCTTTACCATCTGCCATACAGGCAACTTTTGTTTCACTTATCCTGCGTGCTTTCTAGTTTCATGGCCTCATTCAGGGTTGATGGACCTCTGGAGGTCTCTAGTCCAACCCTTGCTCCAGCAAGACCAACATCTAAGTCTGATCAGGCACTGGGGATCTTGTCCAGGGCAGTATCTGCATGACCAGAGGTTTGACATCCTCTCCAGGCATCCTTTTGTGGTGCCTAACCACCTTCATTAGGGGGTGAGGCAAAAGAAAAGTGAGTTGGAATTTCCCTTGCTCCTACCCATGACCATTTCTTCTTGTGCTTTCACTGTGCGCCTCTGCGGAGGACCTGTCTGTCTTCTGCCCAGCTGTCCCCACTCACACCGTAGAGGCATCAGATCCTCCTTCATCTTGTGCTCCTGCAGCCGGAGCTCCACTCCCTCTGCAGCTCCTTGTGCATCATGTGCACCAGTTCTGGCCATCCCAGGAGCTCTTCACTGGGTTCCCTCTCGCCTGTGCTGTGGAAATGCAACCAGACACTGTTCTAGGTGCAGCTTGGAGTGATGGGTAGCAGGAGAAAAATATTTCCTTTAGTGTGTTGGCTAATTCTTCCTGAGCCCACATGTAGCTAGCCCTCATGGCCACAAGGATGTAGGGCTGGCCCACCTGCCTGCCTGTGCTCTTCTGCAGAGCTGATCCCCAGCAAATCCCGTGCTGTGTGCACAGCCGGCATGCTGCAGCTACCCAGCAGTTTGTCTTCCACTTTACCACAAAGACATGCTGAATCCCCTTCTGCATGAACCACATTTTCGTCAGTCACACGCTATGTTGCTGCGTAGATAAGATTAGTGCCTACCTCTTGCTAAGGGTGACACTTGACAATAAAGAAGTACTCCAGAGTGATGCTGGGTGATTTGGGATGACTGAGCTCCTCCTTCCTCTTGTTGGCATGCTATGTGTAAATAATACGCATTTGACATAGCATTCTTTTATACGCTGGTTTGATAACGTTCCCTCAGTAGATCAAAAAGCTGCGACTTAATCCTTTTCCTAATGTAGCAAACGTTTGACAAGTTATTCCTGAAACTGAGTACTATTTATAGGTTGTTTTACTATTTAGTTCTGAACTCATGGAGACTAATGATAAAAATGATACTGTACAACCAACAAGTATTTTTAAATACTCTCCGGTAGGTCTCTTGTAAGGAGGGGGGAACTTCAAAATAGTTTTTTCTTTTCCTTTTTGGGGAAAAAAAAACCACCAAAGGCCATATTTCTAATCCAGTGCCTCCTTGAAAAAGTATTGCATAATGAAATTTCACCATTGAAATATCAGCTCACTGAAGTCAATGGGATTTTTGCCAGCCATTTCACTGCTTTACACCCTTATTCAACCTTCTTCCTTTAGTGGAAAACAGTGAGAAATGTGAGCGCAATTGCCTGGCGGGAATTCAGTTTGTTATAATCCAGTGAAACTCTTCTCCGAGCCAGAAGCAGTCTCTGTCTTGCCCTCTGTTTTGAACTCCATTTCTAGCCCGTTTTAACTGTAGAAGTAGACTGAAGCTGTGCAGGTGTGATCCCAGAGGAGGGCCTCCACAGTGGCAACATTACTTAGGCTATAGGATGCTTCCACCAGTAAACATGGCTGTAGCCACTGGGGTGCATCCATCTAGCTGGGAGGACCTTTTCCAATTTCCTTAGCAAGTTAGTGGGGGGTGGGAAGTAGAGAAGTACCACAGGATGGACCCTGCCACAGAAAGGAATGTTACTCCCCTTTCTTTGCCGCTTGCAGCTCATGAGTAAACTCCTCCACGCTACGGTGGCAGCTGTCCTCTTCCACAGTGGGAGGTACTTCAGGCCTGAGGAGGGTGGGCTGAGAAATGGGGAAAGGAAAAGCAGCAGGCATAGGCTTTACACTTCAGGATGCGACAGCTTGGACAGGTCTTCAGTAATCCATTTATGGCACACTAAATAAACATGTAGGAGGGGAGGCAAGTTGTTGAGGGCAGAGGACTAGGGCTTGCCAAGATTACTTGTATCCAAAGGCTGAATTTGCAATACCTGTGCTAAAACCTATTGAGCAAATATTTCTGGCTTGTGGAAGTGTTCCCAATGAAACTTGAGGGGAAAGAGAAGTGGAAGGTGGTGCTGATGCTGTAGGGCTGCCCCTTGCTGCCCAGCACAAGCTGGTACTCTGAGCCCAAGGGTGCCCCGCAGCACCCATGCATGCCTTGTTTTTCACATCACAGGCTACTGCAGAATTACAGTTCATCTGTCTGGGTCAATTAAGTCCAATAATTAAAATGTGGTTGGGTTTTTTTTCTTCTGTCAGACTAATCTCTTAGCCATAGTGTTAGAGTTATTACTTTTTATTCATCTTTTAAAAACTCATTTTCTGTGCCCCTGTGTTGAGATCCTGGTTCAAAATAACAGCAGTATAACAAAGAGGGGAAAAAAAAAAAAAAAAAGCCAAGCTGTTCCTGCCAGAGAGAAGCCAGGGGAGTTATTCAAAACACAGTGAGGAGAACTGATAGGATCTGGCCACCTCCATGTCTGCAAAGGCAGTCTTAATTTCTTTTTAAACTGGAATTTAGCCAAATCCCTACCTTTGGGGCATGGTGAAATTTATTGTACGACTGGAAGGGGAAGTTTAGCATATTTACAGCCCTCCATTGCTCCTGGGGTTCCCACTAAGGCAGGTGTTCCTATGGAGCTGCCCTTGGCTGCCTCAGGGATTTGGGGACAGCAGCAGCCCCTGCTCAAGAGGGCAGCACCCGCTGTGTAACCTGGGTTTCACCTGCACAGGTCAGGGTATTGCTGACACTGCCCTGCCCCTCAGTTTTCTCTGTTAAACTTGTCTCCAACAGCAGCAAAAAGAAATCCTTCAAGCCAAGTCTTACTTCTTTCCCCTTTGCCCCTTCCTGAGCCTGCCTGGATGTTTCAGCCTATGAAAATGTAAGCATGTGTCTGAGGTTTATTAGGTGTGCACACCTTTCAAAACCAGGTGCTATTTTAAACATTTGATGCTGGAGAGCTTAGTGCTGAGTCGTGGCTGTGTAGGTGGTACCCTGAACGCAGGCTCTGGTCCATCGCAGCTGAACAAAGCCAAGGCAGACTCAGGACTGATCTTGTCAGCCTTCTGTGATACTCACTTGTACAAAATGATGAATTGGTTGCAGTACAGAGGCTTTTTCAGTGAAAAATTATTCTGAAAAATTGTTATCCCAATGAGTGTCTTTGATGATAGCATGAATAAGTGGTTGGGGGGGGGGGAAAGAAGGACTATTAAAGAAGCAGCTCGTATTCACACGAGAATCTGTTTATTGAAAGTCTCTAAAATTCTTCACTTCCCAGGTATTGAAAAGTTGGAGATAAAAGTAATCAACATTTTAAAAAATTATAATATCTTTCCTTTCATAAAGCTGTTAATTAAATAATCAGAGCCTTCATTGTCTCTGTAATTTCAATTACCACTGCTTGTCTTGTCATCGTAGCTTGATATTAACAATGACTGTTACATATTGCTCTGCGGCTGGTACCGTGCACTACAAGGAGTCATCCTGACACCATGTTTCATCCTTCCCGTAACAGATGCTATTAGTGCTATTACTGAACTCATCTGCCTTCAAAGCCTACTTTGAGCTACTGTCTTTATTCCCCTGATTTCCGTCAGGGTTGAGTCTGATAGGGATGGCACAGTTGTGTCAGAAATTCAGTTTAATGATAACAGCGTTTTGAAATCAGTGTTGGTTAAAAAGCAGAAGACTGGTTTCCCCCTTGTCAGGCTTGTGCTAGTGTTCTTCCAGGCCAAGGTGTAATGTGTCTTTCCAGTGCAAGTCAGCATGTGGTGTGCAATTTATAGTACCAAAAAAGTCCCCCAGAAGCAGAACCTTCTAGAAGACCCTACCACAGAAATCACAAGCAAGCCTCCGATGTTTTTCCCCCGTGTTGTAGTTTAATTGCCCAAGACTTTAAGATCTGATTCAGATAGGATTTGATTAAGAACTGGCCTTAACGTTCCAATGGGATGTTTCAAGTAATCAGTGTCTTCATTTTGCTCTCCAAAAATTTTATGTGTCTACTGGTAAATAAACATCTCAGTGCTTTAAAAAGAAAAAAAGTTGGCTTCACCAATAACATTAATATTCTGTGAATTAAATAGTTGTAGAGTTATCTCTTGATCCCTTATTAAATTAGTGCTTAGCCAAATATTCATATTTAGCTTTCATAATCTCAAACATTTGTCCCTTCAAAACCACAGTCCCTTTGATGCTTTTCTCTGAGCTCCATGTGAATGTCTTTGTTTTGGATTATTTTTCCCCAGAGGTAACAGTTTTCATATTTTCAAGCCAAAAAATTCATGTTTCTGTCTGCACATTTTTCTCAACGATGACTGGAACGTTTCCAGGTTGAGGATGCTTTATAACTCTAATAATGCATTTATTTTCTCATATAGGTCAGCACTTAAGACGTGTGTTGGCAAATACATGCACCAAATATTTATTTCTGGTTTGGGTTGGTGTTTACTTTAAATGTCACTTGTTTACAGCCCTTTCTGTTCTCCACTCCTAATTTAGCAGAACGATTACAGAGGCTGATCTACCTTGGGGGCTGGTAAGGGCTTTGCAGGCCCTCTCTTATCTCCCTCAGCAGGGGATCTGGGATTATCTCGGCTCCACAGCACCCTGCCTTTCCTGCAACCAGATGTTTGAAACCCCTCTCTTCCCTTCTTTGAACTTGGTGCATCAGGGACTGTGTCTAACCAGGTCCAGGTAGCCCAACTAATGACTCTGGGCGTTGGGGAGCATCAGACAAGTCCACAGAGATTGGAAGCTAAAAATGAGCGAAAACATAGAGGCAAACAAACGCATGTCTTAGTGTGTATTGACTTGCTAATTTGTACATTAAAAATAAAAATCCAATTCTGATTAATTGGACATCATGCAGGAACGTGCATGAAATAGTGTGGAGATGGACTGCGCGGGTGCTCTTGCCCAGGCTAAGCAAGAGCCTGGCAGAGGTACTTAAGAGTGCAGTGGGGATAGCTCAGGCAGGTGAAATGCTGCAGGGCAGATGGGAAGTCTGCAGGGAAGGAAGGGAAATCACCCTTAAGCTTTCCCTATTCCATAAAAAAGAGACATCTTACCTTACTGTCATAATCCTTTTGTCTGCTTTTGAAAAACTTCAGCTGAGTATTACTTAGCCACCAATTGTACAGGAATAAAGTCTATAATTTCCTGGTTTAGATTGGATATCAGGCAGAAGTTCCTCACGGAGAGGGTGGTGAGGCACTGGAACAGGTTGCCCAGAGAAGCTGTGGATGCCCCATCCCTGGAAGTGTTCAAGGCCAGGCTGGATGAGGCTTTGATCAGCCTGGTCTAGTGGAAGGTGTCCCTGCCCATGGCAGGGGGGTTGGAACTGGATGGTCCTTAAGGTCCCTTCCAACCCTAACCACTCTATGGTTCTATGATAATACTAAAACTACACAGACACTTCTTTCTGTTACAAGTTATGTCAGCATGGATAGTCTGGAGAAAAACTGTGCTCCAAGAACTTTTTGATGAGATCAGCTAACATGGACATTGTGGAAATCTGGGTGCATCCTGCATGAGGGGATGCAGCCTGGGAGTGTTAGCAGTGAACTGGGCTTGTGCAGTCTGCATCTTTCTGCATCCCTTGCTCAAAATCTCATTTCAGAATGCTGTTCTTTGCTTTGGGGATTTTTACCCCATATAACTGCCACCTGGAGACCAACTTAGCTTACCAACACTTTCATGTGCTTCCTCTCCACTTCTAACTTCCTCTTTTAACCACCTATTTCATTTTCAGTAGAGATTTTGGCTCCATGGCCTGAGGGTTTTTTTCAATATACCCTCCACTCCCTCTGTCTCCCAGAACTGACGAGATAATGAACACTGAAAGTTCATCAGGTGCTTAGTGAATTAGTGGTTGCACACTCGAAATGATTCTACAAGGACACTGTACTACCACAGTACCTGTTTATTAGATACATTAACATAAAATATATGCAATGATCATGTGAGACTGCTTTTTCCACAGAGCAGGTATCTTCTTGCCAAAGAGTTAGAGATGTGGTAGACGCATCGAACTCTCCCTTTGTAAAACAACATATGTAAAAGATTACTTCTTGCGAAAAGAACTGAGATTGTATTTGCTACTTAGCAGAAGTCCGCAATGTAAGCTTCTCACAGCACTCTGTTGCAGCCTCTGTTGAGGATATGAGAAAACGTAACAGTGACAGACACAGCTGAGCTGGCAGGAGCCTGTGTGCTAGTGATGCTGAATCCATACTCGAAGTGATATTCTGGTACCTGATCTCAAAAGCATCCTTGAAGATGGACATAGTCTATTTGGAAATAATCTGGAAATAGACAAGAGGAGAACATTTTGATACCAAACAGTGTAACAGAGAGCAGTCAGTGCTGTTTTACATAAAAGAATCAGAATAGATATGCTTGAGGAGTGTGCTGGGGTTTGGATTTCTTTTAAAAGAAAAAAAGAAGTGAGATGACAAGGAAAAAGCAGCAAATAGTTTTCACTTAAATACAGTAGTAGACTGAAGCCTATTGTGGAAGAATAATCGATGACGAAAGTCAGGCTCTGAGCACCCTGATCAAGTTGAAGATGTCCCTGCTCACTGCAGGGGGTTTGGACTAGATGGCCTTTAAAAGTCCCTTTCAACCCATTGTATGATTCTATGACATAGAAAAATATTGGGGGTGCGGAGCAAATGCCAAGCAAGGTCCACAAAATGATGAAATAAAAATGAAGTGAGGAGAATCTAAAAAGAGCTGATGAGAAAGGCAGTACAGTTTGAGACACCGCTTGCTGAGCTGTCTTGGAAATTATGTCAAAAAGAGCAAACATACAATATAGTGAAAAAGTTGATCATAGTTCATGGGGGCCTACAGGGAAGCTGGGGGGGACTTTTTACAAGGGCCTGCAGTGACAGGACAAGGGGTAATGGGTTTAAATTGAAAGTGGTGAGGGATAGATTAGTTATCAAGAAGAAATTCTTCACGGAGAGGGTGGTGAGGCACTGGAACAGGATGCCCAGAGAAGCTGTGGATGTCCCATCCCTGGAAGTCTTCAAGGCCAGGCTGGATGAGGCTTTGAGCAACCTGGTCTAGTGGAAGGTGTCCCTTCCCATGGCAGGGGGGTCGGAACTGGGTGGTCTTTAAGGTCCCTTCCAACCCAAACCAGTCTGTGATTCTATGCTCTGGAGCTGTAATACATCTGAGTCTTACCTACACTAAGATTGTTTGGTAGGATATTCTCATTTATAGTCAAACATCTGCTTATCCTAGCATTATGAATCCTAATAATCCAACAAGGTTTTAAAAAGTTATGGAACAGTTATCCATGTAACGCTATTAAAAATGGCTACTGATACTTAGATATTTATCCCTACTTTTCTCATCTTCTCTGCAACTCTCTCCTATGCAACAGTAATTAATTGTCTTTTCTTTTAATGAGAAGTTAAACTGCCCAGAGTATAGGTAAATTTCATTTGAAGTATGATTTTTAAAATGCTTCAAAAAAAATCCTTCATAAACTCTTTCACAAACCATCAAACAAGATACTGACGTGAAGCTTCCTTGAGTTATGTTTGCTCTCCCCTCAGGTTGCTAGTGCATTCTTCCAGGGTCAGATGCCTCTACTATGTCCGCTGTCTCCTGTTGGAAAAACAGTGCACTAGGATGTGAGCACATGGAATATGAATCTTTCTACTCTGGCTGGCAAGTTGAAAAATAAAAAATCAAGGCGAAAAAGGGAAAAAATAAAAAAAGGGGATTTAAAATTACTAGTGGTTAGCATGTAATAATGAGGCTGTTAATAATCTGGGGGAGTGTCTAATCAGGTTCTGCACCAACGGCTATCACTATCCAGAGTTTTCTAAAATCTTGGAAGTCCAACATGTATTCACATCTTCCTGAAGAACTAGTACAGAGTGAAAGGGATGTGGAAGGCTTAGCACCAAAATAACCCTTAAAAATATGCAACGTGATTCCCACCCCCCCCAATACAGTATTCTCCCTATCCCAGTGGATTGCTGAAAACTTAAGGAAGAATAGCTTAGAAAAAGTCATGTCATACAGGAGAGCAGCTTCTTTCCATTATGAAATACTGGTATATCACGCAATTGAAATGGATTTAACAAGCGCAAATCCAGTATGAAATAGCAAAACTGCTTTTCTGGCAAATAATTCCAGAGTAGGAGAGCAAATGTTTGGCAGACAATCTACTACAGCAGGATTCTGTGCCAGCCTTTCAGCAGCCCTTACAGCAGCTATACCTGCTTGCTTTTACCTCCCTTTCTTTACATCCCTTACCCCTAGCATTAGAAGAGCCTAAAAAAGCATTAGCGGATCTGCTTACAAACATGACTAGTTGCTCCTAAAGAATTTCTGTTGCACTTTAAGATGAAAATATTCCATATGGTATTAGGTTTTTAAATACACATTTGTCCAGGCGCTCACTGAAAGACAGTCTCTGGCAGACAGACACAGTGCCCTTCTGTGAATGCTGGCGTCCGCATTCGCCCACGAACTCTCCAGCGACAGCACCTACCTTCAGCTCCTCTCAAAAACTCCAAGACCTGTGGTTCACCAGCAGCTCAGCTCCAGGAGCTCTGGGAATTGGAAGCCCTGTCCCTCCTCTGCGTCAGATAAATGAAAACGAGGGGAGCGAGCTCTGCTAGGGCATGGCTCCCACCAGTTCAGCAGTGGAACAGGACCCGCTCACGTGCTCGCTGGCGCAGGTTCACCAGAGTACGCACAATTGAACTCCATGTGCCTCACAGCTCGCTGGAGTCCTCCTGTAGTGTTATCCACACAGTTATTCGGTAGTTGCTGAAATATTAGACAAACTTCTCAAGAGGTTGTGAAAAAGAAGCAGGAAAATATAGCTGACAGCTATCAGCAGACACAAGCTGTTCCCAGTATGTAGAGCTGGTAGGCAGCTATGCTATTCCCTGAGCTGAAAGCAAGAGGAGACAGCAAGAGCTTAGCAAATACCTTTGGGGGGGAAGGGGGCAGAAATCAAGTATTTTTGCTATAAAGCGCTGCATCTATTCAAAGTTATGAAAGCCTGATCTAATTTATGTCACAAGATTCGGCGCCTTGTGGGCTTTGATGCCTTTCTGGAAGACGTGCTTCCGTCAGCCATTGCTGGGCTTTCCATGGGGTCTTGTAATGAAATTCAGTGATGTGTTTGGGCTGCTGGACAAACTGGGTGACATGACTGCTTCGTCTGGTCTTAATCTACCACTTTCATAGCTTAAATCCTTGAGGAGGATGAATGGATAAAATAAATATGATTTCATGGTAGCTGAAAACCGTGTGCTTTTTTTTTTTTTTAAGGAAAAATATGTATCTGAAGTTTCATCAAAATGTGTTAGAGTACGGGCAGCTTTCTCTCATGAATGCTCCTTTAGATAGTGGAGATGGGTTAGGGTTTTTTGTATTTGTTTGGGCTTTTTTTCCCCTTTTCAAAGTTTAAATAAAACCAAAATCCCCTCACTTCCATCAGAGTTTCTATGATCATAGTTTTCACTGTAAGACTCCATGAGTGAAAGCTGCTCACCACCTCACCTTAGAAAGCTAGTGCTACAAATGAGCTGTCATCCGTCTTCGACACACCTCTATTCCCTGTGTAAAAATGTTATCGACAACCAAACATCTCCTTGAGTTCCACGAAGAATCTCAGCTTTCGCCTTAGCTGTCTAAAGCCAGAGAAAACTGAAATTGGGTACTGAGTGTGTGTGCTTCAAAACCCTGCAGGCACCCTGCAGTGTTTTTTTTTGCATGCACCCAAGCCCTCCTTTGCTATTTAAGTTTCTGAGGAATCTGAACAACTCCTCAGCCAGAATGTCTTAATTCCTGAGAGATCATAACAGCTTCCTGCTCTGAGCCTGGCTGGACCTTGCCAACAGATGTTACTCTGCCTCATCTTCCTGAGCCTCTTTCACTTACACTGAAGATGGATATGTTAAAGTATGTGCCTGCAAACAAAATGATGATCACTGTTACCTTTCTGTAAAAAAGTCAAAAAAAGAGGGGAGGGAAGGTCAAAGGCCTCTTCCCTCACCAATCTGAATCCAACCTACTACTCCTGTCTTCTCTAGGAGTGTGCTGCAAAGTTCTGCCTGCAGAAAGGCACTGGGAAATGGGGAGAAACGTTTGGTTGAATCTGGAGAGCAGAGCACAGGAGACAGGAGGATGTGGGACAGCAGGGCCCCGCTCCCACAGGGAGCGGCTGAGGCTCTCAGCACAATAGGGAAGGTCCCACATGCTGCTTCAGGAATACTTGCCCACCTCAGGGCAGACCGGGTTCCAGGAGTTATGTCTTCTCTTCGAACACAGGAAAACAGAAATCAGAGTTGTCAGAGAGGAATACAGAGCTGAGATGGAAGCACACATCCAGGGAAAAATAGGCACCTCCAGGGCCATTCCTTTTAAAATAGTGATTATTTTCTTGTTTATTAGAGTAACAAAACCAGTATCGCAGAGGTCTTTAGAGCCCAGGGTTGGCTTCTAAATCATAAAGACGTACAGTGTGAGATTCCTCTTTTGTATTTCCCACTGATTTGATATGTTCCCTTTGCTCCTAGAGCTGACTCTTACCACTTGAAATGTTTTGACTTCTAAAAAAAAAATGTGAAACCATTCTTGACAGTCTAGTCTTTCACTCTTTGCTTATGCACAGAGGCGTTTCCAGCTTTGACAAAGACCGTTCGACTCAATATTTGCTTTTCATACACTAGTGAACAGTTCCCTCTGCAGGAAGCTCTAAGTCGATACCAGCCATAGCCTCTGGCAATATAGAAAAAGTGTTCGAGGCCTGACGGGGTAACTCCTACAGTTAAATTGACTGCCAGGGGTACTTTTCTCTTGGCAAGCTGCCCTAGTGGTATGGGCACACTCTACATCATGTTTTCCATCAAGGTATTTCCCTTGACTTTCTAATAGATTTATTCCGCCCACCCCCCACCCCCCCTGTGGATTTTGACAGCACATAAATAATCTGTCGTCATCCATGCAGAATATTCTAACACTGGTGCTTATAAATATTACCGTCGTCGGATTGCCAGAGGAAAGAGGGTCGTCTTTCATGCCAGTCCTACTCTGCCACGCTTTCTAAAGGCATCTGGCTTCCTACCTGAACTGAACAGCCTCCTTGAGCTACAATCTGCCTTTGTAGATGCTTCTGGTTCCTGCGCTGTTTAATGTCAATTTCTGATTGTGTCAATTATCTTGTGGAAGTCACGAACTTCTGTGCCTCAATGCTTTCCCCTCCCCATCTAAAAATCTCAGGATTGCACTGCCTTTCTGACACTACACAGGTTTTAAAATCCAAAGTTTGATCTACAAGCCAGTACGGCACTCGGTGGTTATCATCTCTTTCAAATCTAAAACCATTAAACCTTGTTGGTTTAGTTAAAAACATCACTGCATTCTCAAAACTAAGACTGGAACAAACTGGGTTTTGCAGGCTTCTTTTTGAAGATATTTAAGTGTCCTTACACCTCTTGAAATCTCACCCACCTTCAAGCAGTATGTAAGACTTCCTTTCAATTCACCCAAGCAGGTATTTGCATTCTAGTCCTAAAAATTCTACCTGTTGATAGTGGTTCCATCGTTTAGGTGTTCTGTGGCTGTTGTTTACATTTTTGGAGAAAGAAATGCTTTTCAGGATAAGGAGAAGCCTTACAGAATTCAAGTCCTCCTGCAGTAAGGCCAAAGCTGTGTCAGTTGGATGGAAAACAATTTAAACAAAAATTAAACTATTACTGAGATATACTTGGATAATTCTAGTCAATTAGTATGATAGTTTCGCGGTACCTTTGGAAAAGGCCTGCCCTCATCCCAGTCTGTATACCTGGTGCCATTCCTGATAGCTGGTGTCATCCTGGTGACTTGAGCGCTGCTTTCACAAGGCAATGCGGGCTCTGCCTCCTGAGGACGCTAACAGTGTTCAATTCAGGGACATGGCTTAGTGGTGGACTTGGCAGTGTTAGGTAAAATAGTTGGAATTTATGATCTTAAAGGTATTTTCCAACCTAGGATTCAGTTGCATGCTACCCAGGTTCCATGCTACCTACTTGTGCTGGGTTCAGTCAGGAAGGAGTTAACTCTCTTTACGGTGGCTGCTCTGAAGCTGTTCCTGGATGCAGAGAGCAGCACTGGTAAGTTCTCAGCTGGCACTGGGGAATGCCTGCACTGAACTCAAGGTCTTTCTCTGCTTCTGACACTGCAGCTGCATTCCCAGCTCCCACTGTCTGGCTACAGGCAGCGCAGGGGACACACAGTTCAGGCACCTGACCCAAACTGACCAGGGGAGTATTTCATTCCATAGTACGTCTGCGCGGGGCGGAGGCGAGGAGGGGGTCTGGGAGCCATTACTCTTACACTTTCACTGGCTAACACTCCCCCTAACACCTTCATTAGCTGCTTTGCTGGCTCATTTGTGAGTGAGCTGGTGGGTTTATTTAGTTTTAAGGGTTGTGCTATTGCTGACAAGGTTCACCCAGACTCTGCTACAATGGCTCTAAGGCTCTGGCTCTCACTACTCAGGATGTGGCTCTGCATCAGTTGGCAAATAGAGAGCAATTGTATCATATGTTTTACTTTCTATTATTTTAATTACTTAGTAGTAGTATTTGTATATATTCATTTATATTCAATTGGTAAATAGTTCTTATATTTATTTTACAAGCTTCCTTGTCTTTTTTCTCTAATTCTTCTCCTCCACTGGAGGAAAGATGGGGGGAGCTGTGAGAGAAACTTTGTGGTATTTTCCTAGCCCGAGATAAACCACTCGCCACCCAGGTTCCATTCTATACTATTCTACCTCATTGTATTGAATCGTATTCTACCCATTGTATTGCATTGTAGAATTGTATTCTACTCATTGTATTCTACCCATTGTGTTGCACCCCACCCCACCCCACTCCACCCCATTGTGTTGCGTTACACCCCACTCCACCCGTGTTGCACTCCACCCAACGCTACTCCACCCCACCCCATTCTGTTGTACCCCACCCTATCGCACACCTCCCTGTTCTGTTGCATCGCACTCCACCTTGATCCACTCCACTCAACTGTATTCCGCTCCACTCCACTGTATTCCATTCCACTCAATTCCACTCCACTTTATTGTATTCCACTCCATTCAATTCCAGTCCATTCCACTCCATTGTATTTTGTACCACCCCAGTACACTGTATTGTATTCCATGCCACTCCATTGTATTCTATTCCATTCCACGGTACTGTATTGCATTCTACTGTATTGTATTCCATGCCACTGTAGTCCATCGTATGCCACGCCATGCCACTGCATTCCATCGCATGCCACGCCACGGTACGGTTCTGTATTCCATGCCACAGTACGGTACTGTGTTCCACGGTTCTGTATGCCACAGTAGAGTATGTACACACTCCACGACACGGTACTCTATTGTATTCCACGCCACACCACAGTACTGAATTCCATTCAACGCCATGGTATTCCACTCCACTAAACGGTCTTGTATTCCACTACACGATATTATATTCCATACCACGCCACGGTATTGTATTACACAGTCCTCAATTGTATGCCATTCCAAGCCACAGTATTGTATTCCACACGAAGGTATGGTACAGTATTCTATGCCACAGCATGGTATTGTATTCCACAGCATGGTATTCCACGGCACACCACAGTATTCCATTCCACGCCACGTACAATATTGTAATTCACTCTAGGCCACAGTATTGTATTGTCTTCCACGCCATGGAATTGTATTGTATTCCACGCCACGGTACTGCATTCCATCCCACACCACAACATGGTATTCCATGCCAGAACATGGTATTCCACGCCACAACAGGGTATTGTATTCCACATCAGAGTATTGTATTCCACACTACGGTGTTGTATTCCATTCCACACGAGGGTGCTGTATTCCACAAAACGGTATTGTATTCCCCACCAGGGTACTCTAATTCATTCCACACCACGGTACTGTATTCCAAAAAACGGTATTGTACTCCGCACCACAAAATTGTATTCCTCACCACAACGATGGTATTCCATTCCACACCAGGGTATTGTATTCCATTCCACACCAGGGTATTGTATTCCATTCCATACTACGGTATTGTATTCCATTCCACAAAACGATACTGTATTCCACAAAACGGTTTTGAATTCGAATCAACACCAGGGTATTTTATTCCATTGCACACCACGGTATGGTATTCCACAAAATGGTATTGTATTCCACATTAGGGTATTTTATTCCATTACACACCAGCGTGTGGTATTCCACCAAAAAGGCATTGTATACCACACCAGAGTATTATATTCCATTCCAAACCACGGTATTGTATTCCATTCTACACCACGGTATTGTATTCCACAAACTGGTATTGTATTCAACACCAGGGTATTGTATTCCATTCCACACCAACGTATTGTATTCCACAAAACGGTATTGTGTTCCACAACAGGGTATTGTTTTGTATTCCACAAAACGGTATTGTGTTCCACAACAGGGTATTGTTTTCCATTCCACACTACGGTATGTTATTCCACAAAAAGGTATTGTATTCCACACCAGGGTATTTCATTCCTTTCCACATCACGGTATTGTATTCCACAAAACAGTATTGTATTCCACACCGGAGTATTATATTCCATTCCACACCACGGTATTGTATTCCACAAAACGGCATTGTATTCCGCATCAGGGTATTGTATTCCATTCAACAGCAGCGTGTTGTATTCCACATAAAGGCTTTCTATTCCACACCAGAGTATCGTATTCCATTCCAGGGTTTTGTATTCCATTCCACAAAAAGGCATTGTATTCCATTCCACACCAGGGTATTGTATTCCACAAAACGATATTGTATTCCATAAGATGGTATTGTATTCCATTCCAAACCACGGTATGGTATTCCACCAAAAAGGCATCGTATTCCACACCAGAGTATTGTATTCCATTCCAAACTAGGATATTGTATTCCACAAAACGATATTGTATTCCATAAGATGGTATTGTATTCCATTCCAAACCACGGTATGGTATTCCACAAAACGGCATTGTATTCCACACCACGGTATTTTATTCCATTCCACAGCACGGTATTGTATTCCACAAAAAGGCATTCCATTCCACACCAGGGTATTGTATTGCATTCAACAAAAAGGTTTTATATTCAACAAAAAGATATTATATTCCACATCAGGGTATTGTATTCCATTCCACACCAGCGTATTGTATTCCACACCAGGGTATTTTATTCCTTTCCACATCGCGGTATTGTATTCCACAAAACAGTATTGTATTAAAATCCACACCAGGTTATTCTACTACATTCCACACTACGGTATTGTAATCCACATCAGGGTATTGTATTCCATTCCACACCACGGTATTGTATTCCAGAAAATGGTATTGTATTCCACACCAAGATATTGTATTCCATTCCACACCACGGTATTGTATTCCACAAGACGGCATTGTATTCCTCAGCAGAGTATTGTATTCCATTCCAGAAAGGGTATTGTATTCCACAAAACGGTATTGTATTCCATACGTGGCTATTGTATTCCATTCCACACCACGGTATGGTATTCCAAACAATGGTATTGTATGCCACATCAGGGTATTGTATTCCATTCCAAACCACGGTATTGTATTCCACAAAACGGTGTTGTATTCGAATCCACACCAGGGTATTGTATTCCATTCCACACCA